>NW_027101441.1:0-34114 GCF_035046505.1 Tiliqua scincoides | reverse complement strand
CGTAGAGGACCCCTTCATCATCATCGGACAAATTGCCTCAATACTCTACTTTGCTATTTTCCTCCTCCTCATACCAATTACAGCCAAACTAGAAGATAAAATACTCAAATGATAGCCCCACTCTAAGCCTTAGTAGCTTAATAGACAAAGCATTGGTCTTGTAAGCCAAAGATGGGAACTAAGACCCCCTAAGGCATCAGAGAGAGGGGACTCAAACCCCCACCGCTAGTCCCCAAAACTAGCATTCTAACTTTAAACTACCCCCTGGCGGCTTTTTTGTCCTCTACCTCAATTCACCCGTATCTGGCCGCCCCTGGCGGCTTTTTTGTCCTCTACCTCAATTCACCCGTATCTGGCCGCCCCTGGCGGCTTTTTTGTCCTCTACCTCAATTCACCCGTATCTGGCCGCCCCTGGCGGCTTTTTTGTCCTCTACCTCAATTCACCCGTATCTGGCCGCCCCTGGCGGCTTTTTATTGCTTTTCTGGTGATCTTACACATACTATGTATAATCGGACATTCACCTCTTGTCCTCATGCATATCATATCCGGTTAATCAGTCAATGATCAATCACAAACTAAGAATAATCGAACAATTAATTTTCAACCTCATGCATATCACAAAAGACTTCAAATTAAGGTTCTAAGACATACTATGTATAATCGGACATTTACCTCTTGTCCACACGCATATCACAACAGACAGATTATTAATGATTTCATACTTACAACACATCTCGAATATTTTCCTCTTTCACACATGCAGATCATAGAAGATTAGATTAGAATGATCTAGCACATATTATGTATAATTGGACATTTGCCCTCTTCGCCTCACGCATATCATGAGGACACTACCCTCTCCCAACCATGCCCATTAGATGCCATCACCCTTCTCCCCTGCTGCTCTCTTGCTCGACAGTTATCTATTATATTCTGCCATCTCCGAGAAACCAGCAATCCCTTAATGACGTGTACTCCCGTTACTAGCCCCGTGGGACACACGGAGTACGTTGGCTATTTCTCACTTTTTCCAAGGCCTCTGGTTCCTACCTCAGGGGCGGTCAAAGGATTCCCAACACTTTCTCACTTTTAACGATGCTTCTGGTTGGTGCATAATGTACACTTTGCCGAGAAATCATAGCATCCCGACCCCCAATGCATCTGGCCTTTTTTATTTTTTTTGGGGGAGTGGATCTCAGAGCCGCTTGCTAAAGTGGTCGCCTACAATTTGCCGTCCGATCTGGACCTACGGTGCACGTGATAAACGTTCCCACGTATAGAGCACGCGATTTCGTTTAATGCTTGAATGACATAAAATTAGTAACAAACGTGTTAAAACGTACGAAAAAGCACCTGTGAACACATGCGACGCAGGTGAAAATACAAGTGCAAATGTGTGCGCAGACGTGGACGTGGGCACGCGGGCGCGCCTGCAGCGCACGTATGTTTGCAAGCGCAAACGTGCGCAGACGTGGACGTGAGCACGCGGGCGCGCCTGCAGCGCACGTGCGTTTGCGAGTGCAGGCATGTGCGCGGGCGCGTTCACAGACGCAGACATGTACACAGGTGCAGGCGCACCCACAACGCAGGTGTCGGTGTAGGTGTAGGTGCGGACGTTCAGCTTGATACACGTAAATAAATACAACTTAATTTTTATGGCAAACCCCCCTACCCCCCTTACCGGTAATTTCTCACTTAGTCAGATTTACTCCTGCCAAACCCCTAAAACAGGATCTGACCAAACTAAAACTACCGGTTGTCCACGACCAGTTCATGCATTCTACAGATTGTAAATGCAGTCGTGGATACTAATATCAGTGCCGTAATGCATATTTACAACATGATTATATATACATTTTTTTTATCTTTTATACAAAAATTTTATGTTATTGTAGCTTAAAATTTTTAAAGCGAAGCACTGAAGATGCTGAGATGGGTGAGTCAAATTTCCCCAAAAACACAAAGTTTTGGTCCTAAACTTGCCATTGTTTTTAATCAAAATTACACATGCAAGCCTCCACACCCCAGTGAGAATGCCCACACAACCCCGAATAGCCAAGTGGAGCAGGTATCAGGATCTCTAACAAACCGAAGCCCACAACACCTTGCTACGCCACACCCACACGGGTACTCAGCAGTGAATAACATTAAGAAATAAGCGAAAGCTTGACTTAGCTATGATTAAGTTTGGCCGGTAAATTTCGTGCCAGCCACCGCGGTTATACGAAAGGCCAAAAACAATGACCCTCGGCGTAAAGCGTGACCAGAATAATGTCAAAAAAATTGAAGGAAAACCAAGCCAAGACTGTAAAATATATTGGCACAAGAACTCCACCAATAAAATGCCTTCAAATAAAAGACTATTCAACCTCACTAAAGCTAGGAAACAAACTAGGATTAGATACCCTACTATGCCTAGCCCTAAACATAGATGGTTAAACACACAAAACCATTCGCCAGAGAACTACAAGCGAAAAGCTCGAAACTCAAAGGACTTGGCGGTGCTCCACATCATCCTAGAGGAGCCTGTCCTATAATCGATACCCCACGCTTTACCCCACCATTCTTTGCAACTCAGCCTATATACCGCCGTCGTCAGCTTACCCTGTGAAAGAAACAAAGTAGGCAAAAAAGTTTACAACTAACACGTCAGGTCAAGGTGTAGCAGATAGAATGGAAGAGATGGGCTACATTTTCTGCCACAGAAAAATACGAAAGGTGTAATGAAACACACACCCAAAGGAGGATTTAGAAGTAAGCTAAATAAGAGTCTTTATCTTAAATTTGCTCTGGAGCGCGCACACACCGCCCGTCACTCTCATCGTCCAAAAATAAACTTAACATATAAAAATACTAACAATATAGATGAGGCAAGTCGTAACAAGGTAAGCGCACCGGAAGGCGTGCTTGGAACAACAACCAGTAGCTTAAAACAAAGCATTCAACTTACAATTGAAAAATGTTAGTGAGATCCTAACCTTTTTGAGCCAAACAACTAGCCCAATCACATAAACAAATCCTCTCATTAACAAAATAAATCATTCGACAAAACTAGTATATGTGATAGAACCTAACCAAAACGGCGCAACAGAAAAAGTACCGCAAGGGAACCCTGAAAGAATAATGAAACACACAAGCAAAACAAAGCAAAGATAAACCCTTGTACCTCTTGCATCATGGTCCAGCCAGAATAAAACAGACAAAGAGAACTTCAGCCTGTACCCCCGAAACCAAGTGAGCTACTACAAGACAACTGTAAGAGTGCACCCATCTCTGTGGCAAAAGAGTGGGAAGATCTAGTAGTAGCGGTGAAAAGCCAAACGAACTTGGTGATAGCTGGTTGCTCAATAAATGAATTTTAGTTCAACTTTAGGTTACTTCCAGCAAACAATAGCACGCATTTTAACCTAAAAGGTATTCAATGGGGGTACAGCCCCATTGAAATAGGATACAACCTGACTTAGAGAGAAAGCAACATAACCTACGCCCAGTAGGCCCTAAAGCAGCCACCAGTAAACACAGCGTCACAGCACAAAGACAATAAATCCCCCCTGTGTCTGCCACCTCCTAAAAACCTACCGAGCCACACTATTATTATAGACAAACTAATGCTAGAACTAGTAACAAGAAGCCCTTCTCTTAAGCACCCCCTTGACCCAGAAATAGAAAACCTACTGGACATTAACAGACCAAAACAGGAACAACAATTAAACAGCCAAAACTGTTACAAAAACTGTCAACCCGACACCGGTGTGCTAAAAAGATAGATTAAAAGCTGTAAAAGGAATTCAGCAAAACCTTGTCCCAACTGTTTACCAAAAACATAGCCTTTAGCTAAACAAGTATTAAAGGTCCTGCCTGCCCAGTGAAACTTTTAAACGGCCGCGGTATCCTAACCGTGCAAAGGTAGCGTAATCACTTGTCTTCTAAATAAAGACTAGTATGAACGGCTAAATGAGGACAAACCTGTCTCTTATAGCTAATCAGTGAAACTGATCTCCCAGTACAAAAGCTGGGATAAACACATAAGACGAGAAGACCCTGTGGAGCTTAAAACGACCGCTAATAAGCACCACTAATGCCCCTAGCCCATAGTTTTAAGTTGGGGCGACTTCGGAACAAAACAAAACTTCCGAGCACAGAACCACCACTTCTCACCAAGGCTAACAAGCCAAAGTACAAAGCCGACCCAGTCATACTGACCAACGAACCAAGTTACCCCAGGGATAACAGCGCTATCTTCTTCAAGAGTCCCTATCGACAAGAAGGTTTACGACCTCGATGTTGGATCAGGACACCCAAATGGTGTAGCCGCTATTAAAGGTTCGTTTGTTCAACGATTAACAGTCCTACGTGATCTGAGTTCAGACCGGAGCAATCCAGGTCGGTTTCTATCTATGACGCTTACTTCTTCAGTACGAAAGGACAAAGAAGAGAGGACCAATATTATAAACACGTCCTTAAAACTAGCTGAACAAAACTCAAGCTAAACAAAGCACCTAGAACACCCCCAGACAAGGGGTAATTATTAGGGTGGCAGAGCCAGGTGAATGCAAAAGACCTAAGATCTTTCTACTAGATGTTCAAATCATCTCCCTAATACATGAATGCATTACTCTTATATATCATTAATCCCCTATTATATATTATTCCCATCTTACTAGCTGTTGCCTTCCTTACACTACTGGAACGAAAAGTGCTCGGTTATATACAACTACGAAAAGGCCCTAACATCATTGGCCCTTATGGGCTATTACAACCATTTGCAGACGGCATTAAACTGTTTATTAAAGAACCCTTACGCCCCTCCTCTTCCTCTCCTGCCCTCTTCATCATAACCCCGACCTTAGCCCTATTTCTAGCCCTTATAATTTGAACCCCCCTCCCAATACCGGCCACCTTAGCAGACATAAACCTAGGCCTTCTCTTCATACTAGCCCTCTCAAGCATAGCAGTATATTCTATTCTATGATCAGGGTGGGCATCCAACTCAAAATACCCATTAATTGGCGCCCTACGTGCGGTAGCACAAACAATCTCATACGAGGTCACCCTGGGAATTATTTTACTAACCATTATTATCCTTACAGGGGGCTTCACTCTACAAATACTCTCAATTACACAAGAACACCAATGACTACTAATTTCATCATGACCTCTTGCCATAATATGGTTTATCTCAACACTAGCAGAAACAAACCGGGCCCCCTTTGATTTAACAGAAGGAGAATCAGAGCTTGTCTCTGGCTTTAATGTAGAGTATGCCGCTGGCCCATTCGCCCTATTTTTCCTAGCTGAATATGCAAACATCATACTAATAAATACCCTAACCTGCATCCTTTTCCTAAACCCAGGAACCTCCCTACCCCCAGACGTGTTCACAATAAACCTAATATTAAAAACAACTATCCTGACAATCATATTCTTATGAACTCGCGCCTCATACCCTCGTTTTCGTTACGACCAACTTATACACCTCTTATGAAAAAATTTCTTACCCCTAACCCTCGCTCTATTAATGTGGCATGCCTCTTTCCCAACAATATTATCAGGACTCCCCCCACAATAAACCAGGAAATATGCCCGAATCCCCAAGGATTACTTTGATAGAGTAAAACACAGGGGTTAAAATCCCCTTATTTCCTTCTTCTCGAAGCACTAGAAAAACAGGACACGAACCTGCACCAAAAGACTCAAAATCTTATGTACTTCATTATACTATTTTCTAGTAAAGTCAGCTAATTAAGCTTTCGGGCCCATACCCCGAAAATGTTGGTTAAAATCCTTCCTATACTAATGAACCCAATCATATCTTCACTGATTCTCTCAAGCGTAGCAACCGGCTCCATCATTACCCTATCAAGCACACACTGACTCCTTGCCTGAATCGGATTAGAACTAAATACCCTAGCCATTATTCCCCTTATCGCCAAACAACACCATCCCCGTGCAACTGAAGCCGCTACAAAATATTTCCTTACCCAAGCTGCTGCCTCAGCCACACTCCTATTCGCCAGCACAATCAATGCCTGATCCACCAGCACCTGAGACATTTCACAACTCACAAACCAACCTGCCTGCATCATAATAACAATAGCTCTAGCCATAAAACTAGGCCTAGCCCCCCTGCATTTCTGACTACCAGAAGTCCTACAAGGCACAACACTAAAAACAGCACTAATCATTACAACTTGACAAAAACTCGCCCCCCTCGCCCTACTTTATATAGCCGCCCCCGCTATCCACCCAAATACACTTCTAATTATAGGGCTACTGTCAACCTTGACCGGAGGGTGGGGAGGCATAAACCAAACACAGACACGAAAAATCATAGCATTCTCATCAATTGCCCACCTAGGTTGAATAGCTACAATTCTCACACTAAGCTCAAACTTAATACTCCTCAACCTATTTTTATACCTCATAATAACAACTACTGCCTTTATAATCCTTATCTTCATCACAGCAAAAAACATTAAAGATTTAACCACCTCTTGAACAATTTCCCCCTCAACCATAGCACTTATATTTTTACTACTAATATCTCTAGGAGGGCTCCCCCCGCTAACAGGCTTTATCCCAAAATGGTTAATTTTACAAGAATTAACAACCCACAACCTATCAATGACCGCAGCCCTACTTGCCCTCTCCGCTCTATTAAGCCTATTCTTTTACTTACGACTATCTTACATCACAACCCTCACAGTGTTCCCAACCACCACACAAACAACACACAAATGACGATTCCAACCTAAACTAAGTACAACCACAATCTCAACCCTCTTACTACCATCCTTACTCCTCTTACCCCTAACCCCAATGATACTTTAAGAGGCTTAGGTTAACAAAACCAAGGGCCTTCAAAGCCCTAAATAAGAGTTCAACCCTCCTAGCCCCTGAAGGCATGTAAAACTTTAACTTACATCTCCTGATTGCAACTCAGGCACTTTAATTAAGCTAAAACCTCCCAGACAGACGGGCCTCGATCCCGTAAATTTCTAGTTAACAGCTAAACGCCCCATCCAGCGGGCTTCAATCTGAGCTTCTTCTAAAAAAAGAAGCTCCGGCACACCTTTGGTGTGCTTCTCTAGATTTGCACTCTAGCGTGAATCACCACGAAGCTATTGTGATAAGAGTGGGACTGGCACCCACCTATACAGGGCTACAACCTGCCACCTACTATCGGCCATCTTACCTGTGACCATTAATCGTTGATTCTTCTCAACCAACCACAAAGATATCGGCACCTTATACTTAATCTTCGGAGCTTGAGCAGGAATAGTTGGTACAGCACTTAGCCTGTTAATTCGGGCTGAACTAAGTCAACCTGGCGCCCTGCTAGGCGATGATCAGATCTATAACGTCATTGTAACAGCCCATGCTTTTGTCATAATTTTCTTTATAGTAATGCCTGTAATAATCGGCGGGTTCGGAAATTGACTAGTCCCCCTAATAATTGGGGCGCCAGATATGGCCTTCCCACGAATAAACAACATGAGTTTTTGACTTCTCCCTCCTTCTCTATTACTGCTACTTGCATCCTCGGGGGTGGAAGCCGGGGCCGGCACCGGGTGAACCGTCTACCCTCCCTTAGCCGGGAACTTAGCCCATGCCGGGGCCTCTGTAGATCTAACCATCTTCTCCCTCCACCTCGCGGGAGTCTCCTCAATTCTTGGGGCCATTAACTTTATTACTACCTGCATCAACATAAAACCACCCTCCATAACCCAATACCAAACCCCTCTATTCGTATGATCAGTAATAATCACGGCAGTTCTACTTTTACTATCACTACCCGTCCTTGCCGCCGGTATCACAATACTACTAACAGACCGAAATTTAAACACATCTTTCTTCGATCCTGCAGGTGGGGGGGACCCAATTTTATACCAACATCTGTTTTGGTTCTTTGGTCACCCAGAAGTCTACATTTTGATTCTTCCTGGCTTTGGAATAATCTCACACATTGTAACCTATTATGCTGGAAAAAAAGAACCTTTCGGCTACATGGGTATAGTATGAGCCATAATATCTATCGGCTTCTTAGGCTTTATCGTATGAGCCCACCACATATTTACCGTTGGAATGGATGTCGATACCCGAGCATATTTCACTTCCGCCACAATAATCATCGCAATTCCAACAGGTGTAAAGGTATTTAGCTGGCTCGCAACTTTACATGGGGGCATAATCAAATGAGATGCTGCCATACTCTGGGCCCTGGGCTTCATTTTCCTATTTACTGTGGGAGGCCTAACAGGCATTGTACTTGCCAACTCATCCTTAGACATTGTTCTTCATGACACATATTACGTCGTAGCTCATTTCCACTATGTATTATCCATAGGTGCCGTATTTGCAATCATAGGAGGCTTTGTACATTGATTTCCCCTATTTTCAGGCTATACACTTCATCAAACTTGAACAAAAGTCCAATTTGGTGTCATATTTGCCGGGGTTAATCTGACCTTCTTCCCTCAACACTTCCTTGGGCTATCAGGAATGCCCCGCCGTTACTCCGACTATCCTGACGCATATACCATCTGAAATACTTTATCATCAATTGGCTCACTAATTTCTCTAGTAGCCGTAATCATAATAATGTTTATCATTTGAGAAGCATTCGCAGCTAAACGAGAAGTTTTCGCCCTAGAACTAACAAACACAAACCTAGAATGACTTCACGGCTGCCCACCCCCTTATCACACTTACGAAGAACCAACATATGTACAAACAAACTCAAGAAAGGGAGGAATCGAACCGCCTTCTACTGGTTTCAAGCCAATCACATAGCCAAGATGCTTCTTTCTCATGAGACCCTAGTAAATTTATTATGTAGCCCTGTCAGAGCTAAGTTATAGGTTAGCCCCTATGGGCCTCATGATGGCACACCCCGCTCAACTCGGATTTCAAGACGCAGCATCTCCCATTATAGAAGAGCTCTTACATTTTCATGACCACGCCATTATAATTGTCTTCTTAATTAGTGCTTTAGTATTATACATTATTTCTTTAATAATAACAACAAAGCTAACACACACAAATACCATAGACGCCCAAGAAGTAGAAATAATCTGAACAATTCTTCCTGCAATCATTTTAATCTTAATTGCCCTCCCTTCCCTTCGCATTCTCTACCTCATAGATGAAATCAACAACCCACACCTAACTGTTAAAGCTCTCGGCCACCAATGATATTGGAGCTATGAGTACACAGACTATCAAGATCTCGCATTTGACTCTTACATAATTCCCTCACAAGACCTCCCTCAAGGACACCTCCGTCTATTAGAAGTAGATCACCGAATAGTAGTTCCAATAGAATCCCCAATTCGCATACTAATCTCCGCAGAAGATGTCCTGCACTCATGGGCCGTACCCGCCCTCGGCATTAAAACAGATGCCATTCCCGGACGACTAAATCAAACAACCTTTATCACTTCTCACCCAGGCTTGTTCTATGGACAATGCTCAGAAATCTGCGGATCTAACCACAGCTTCATGCCCATTGTAGTAGAAGCAATTCCACTAAAACACTTTGAAGACTGAACCACAACAATACTCACTGCATCACTAAGAAGCTTTTATCAGCGTTAGCCTTTTAAGCTAAAGAAGGAGACAACACCTGCCCCCTTAGTGATATGCCTCAATTAAACCCTGCCCCCTGATTAATAATCCTCCTACTTTCATGAACAATCTTATTAACAATTCTCCAAACCAAAACTTTAATAATAACCTCTCAAAATCTCCCAATCCAAAACACCCCCACACCTAAAGCCTCACCTTGAAACTGACCATGAATTTAAGCTTCTTCGACCAATTTTTAAGCCCACAACTCCTTGGAATCCCCCTTATCACCCTAGCAATAATCCTGCCACCAACCCTAATTTTTACAAAAACAAGCCGACTTATCTTAAATCGGCTAGAAACGGTACAAACATGAGCAATCTTTATATTTGTAAAACAACTTATATTACCCCTAAACAAACCAGGCCACAAATGAGCCGCACTCTTAACCTCACTTATATTATTCCTTCTCCTATTCAATTTGCTAGGACTTTTCCCTTATACATTCACCCCAACTACCCAGCTATCAATAAATATGGGTTTAGCAGTACCCTTATGACTAGCAACTGTATTAATTGGCTTACGCAATCAACCAACCCTTTCATTAGGCCACCTTCTACCAGAAGGCACCCCAACCCCTCTCGTACCTGTTCTCATTATTATCGAAACAATTAGCCTACTCATTCGCCCTCTTGCACTAGGCGTTCGACTAACAGCCAACTTAACAGCAGGTCACCTGCTAATCCAACTTATTTCTACCGCCGTATTTGTAATACTACCCATAATAACTGCAACCGCAACACTAACCTTTATTGTCCTCTTACTTTTAACTATTCTAGAGGTCGCAGTAGCAATTATTCAAGCCTACGTCTTCACTTTACTATTAAGCCTATACCTACAAGAAAATACTTAATGATCCACCAAGCACATGCCTATCATATAGTAGACCAAAGCCCCTGGCCCCTAACAGGCGCAATCGCTGCCTTACTTATAACATCCGGACTCGCCGTCTGATTTCACTTCAACAATATACTATTAATGAATATCGGCCTAATTATCCTCCTTCTAACAATACTACAATGGTGGCGAGATATCACCCGTGAGGGAACCTTTCAAGGCCACCACACGGTCCCTGTACAAAAAGGCCTCCGATACGGGATAATCCTTTTTATTACATCAGAGGTCTTCTTTTTTATCGGCTTTTTCTGAGCTTTCTACCACTCAAGCCTGGCCCCAACCCCGGAGCTTGGGGGCTGTTGACCCCCTAGCGGAATTCACCCATTAAACCCATTTGAAGTACCCCTTCTAAACACAGCTGTACTCCTAGCCTCTGGTGTTACCGTAACATGAGCCCACCATTCTATTATAGAAAATAATCGAAAAGAAGCAATTCAAGCCCTTACACTAACCATTGCCTTGGGCCTTTACTTCACCGCCCTCCAAGCCATAGAATACTATGAAGCCCCTTTCGCTATTTCAGATAGCGTTTACGGGTCAACATTCTTTGTGGCAACAGGCTTCCATGGCCTCCACGTAATTATTGGATCAACTTTTTTAATTGTTTGCTTACTACGACAGATCATATATCACTTCACAACAAACCACCACTTCGGATTTGAAGCCGCCGCATGATACTGACATTTCGTAGACGTTGTATGACTGTTCCTTTACATCTCAATTTACTGATGAGGCTCTTGCTCTTTTAGTATCAACCAGTACAAGTGATTTCCAATCACTAAGCCTTAATAAAACCTTAAGAAAGAGTAATGAATATAACAACCATATTCTTAATTACAACAACCCTTATAGTTATCTTAATTACTATTAGCTTTTGATTACCACAAATATCACCAGACACAGAAAAACTCTCCCCATATGAATGCGGCTTCGACCCATTAGGAACCGCCCGTCTACCATTCTCGCTTCGATTCTTCCTAGTTGCAATCCTATTTCTTCTATTCGACCTAGAAATTGCGCTACTCCTTCCGATCCCATGAGCCATAAACCTTATACAACCAACAACCACTTTAATCTGAATATCCGCAATCATTATTCTTCTAACACTAGGCTTAATTTACGAATGATTAGCAGGGGGGCTAGAGTGGGCAGAGTAGGCAGTTAGTATAAATAAAACAACTAATTTCGACTTAGTAGCCCCAGGTTTTAACCCTGGACTGCCATATGACAACATATTTTACCTTTTCCTCTGCCTTCGTACTCGGAATTTTAGGGTTGGCCCTACACCGAACACACTTAGTTTCCGCACTACTCTGTATCGAAGCCATAATATTAGCCCTCTTTATAGCACTTACAGCATTCTCATCTACACTACAACTCCCCTCCACAAACATTTCTCCCATTCTCCTCCTTGCTTTTTCTGCCTGTGAAGCAGGAACTGGCCTCGCCTTATTAGTGGCAACCTCTCGAACACATGGCTCGGACCATCTTAAAAACCTAAACCTCTTACAATGCTAAAAATTCTTTTACCTACCCTTATATTAATTCCAACAGCCCTTCTATCAAAACAAAACATCCTTTTCACAATATACACCTCCTACTCAATACTACTTGCACTAATAAGTCTAGTCTGATTTAAGTATCCTCTAAACCCTAGCATAATATTCTCCTCTTCCTACCTAAACATTGACTCAATTTCCGCCCCATTAATAATCCTTTCCTGCTGACTTCTCCCACTAATAGCCCTAGCTAGCCAAAACCACCTCCAACACGAACCTCTTGCTCGAAAACGAAACTTTTTAGTAGTCATTACAACCCTACAAGTTGCCCTATTATTAACATTCTCCGCAACCGAATTCACCCTATTTTACATTATATTCGAAACAACATTAATTCCCACCCTCATTGTTATTACACGATGGGGAAACCAAGCCGAGCGACTTTCCGCAGGGACATACTTTCTATTTTACACACTTGCTGGATCTCTCCCCCTATTAGTTGCTATTCTATTTTTAAACACTAAATACTCCAACATTTCAATAGTAATAATAAACCTAATTCAACCAGAAACCCCCCACTCATGAACAAATAACATACTATGACTTGCCTGCTTAATCGCCTTCCTAGTGAAAATGCCTTTATATGGCCTCCACCTCTGACTCCCAAAAGCCCATGTGGAAGCCCCTATCGCTGGCTCAATGGTTCTGGCTGCAATTTTACTGAAACTCGGAGGCTACGGTATCATTCGAATCACCCCCCTACTAAACCCACTCTCAACAAAACTATACTACCCCTTTATTATTCTAGCCATTTGAGGCATCATCATAACCAGCTCAATCTGCCTACGACAAACTGACTTAAAATCTTTAATCGCTTACTCATCAGTAAGCCACATAGGCCTCGTAATTGCAGCCGCTTTGATTCAAACCCCATGAAGCCTAACAGGAGCAATTTTACTGATAATTGCCCACGGCCTTACCTCATCAATACTATTTTGTCTAGCAAACACAAACTATGAACGCACCCATAGCCGAACACTCCTTCTAGCCCGCGGCCTGCAACTTATTCTTCCTCTAACAATATCCTGGTGGCTTATAGCTAACTTAATAAATATGGCCCTCCCCCCCACAATTAATCTCACAGGCGAACTTCTAATCATAACATCATTATTCAACTGGTCCCCCCTAACAATCCTCATAACAGGAGTAGGCACTCTCTTAACAGCCACCTACTCACTTCATATATTTTTAACAACCCAACGAGGAAAGCTCCCACAACACGCTATCCAAACAAACCCGACATACACCCGAGAACACCTGCTACTGGTCCTACACATCCTCCCGATACTTATACTTATAATAAAACCCGAACTAATCATAGGCCCCCTTCCTTGTTGTCATAGTTTAACAAAAACATTAGAATGTGGATCTAAAAATAGAAGTTCAAACCTTCTTAATGACCGAGGGGTATTGTATACAAAGAACTGCTAACTCTGCGTCCTGGGATTAACCCCCCAGACTCCTCACTTTTAAAGGATCAGAGTTTAATCCATTGGTCTTAGGAGCCAAAATTCTTGGTGCAATTCCAAGTAAAAGTACATGCACAACATCCCCCACACCACCATAGCCGCTACCTTTCTATTCCTAATAATTCCCATCACAATAACCCTATACCCTCTACAAAACCAATGACACCTCTCCCATGTAAAGGTAGCTGTGCAAACAGCATTTTTTACCAGCATAATCCCCCTGTTTATCTTCATTAACTATGGACTAGAATTCACAACTACAAACATCCACTGAATCAACATCTCTAATTTTAGCATCAACATTAGCTTCATGCTAGACACCTACGCAATTACATTTTTACCCATCGCACTCTTTGTCACATGATCCATCTTGGAGTTTGCCGCATGATATATGACCTCAGACCCCTTTATCAACCGATTTTTTAAGTATCTTCTCCTATTCTTACTAGCTATATTAATTCTTGTTACCGCAAATAATATCTTCCAGCTTTTTATTGGGTGGGAGGGGGTTGGAATTATATCCTTTCTATTAATCGGGTGATGATTCTCACGTTCCGACGCAAACTCATCCGCCCTACAGGCAGTCATTTATAACCGAGTTGGGGATATTGGCCTTATCCTAACAATAGCCTGACTTGCTATAAACACAACCACCTGAGAATTTCATCAACTATTTACTAACCCAAACTCAGTCACCCTTGTCCCCCTCTTGGGTTTAATCTTAGCTGCCGCAGGAAAGTCTGCCCAATTTGGCCTTCACCCATGATTACCAGCAGCCATAGAAGGTCCTACTCCCGTCTCTGCCTTACTCCACTCCAGCACAATGGTTGTGGCAGGTGTATTCCTACTAATTCGCCTCCACCCCCTATTAGAAACAAACACAACAGCCCTATCCACCTGCCTTTGTCTAGGTGCAATAACAACCTTATTCACAGCAATTTGTGCCCTCACACAAAACGATATTAAAAAAATCATCGCCTTCTCAACCTCAAGCCAGCTTGGGTTGATAATGGTCACCGTAGGATTAAACCAACCACAACTAGCCTTCTTTCATATTTCAACCCACGCATTCTTTAAAGCCATGTTATTCCTCTGTTCTGGGTCGATCATTCATAATTTATCAGACGAACAGGACATCCGAAAGATAGGAGGCATTAACAAAGCAATACCCGTTACCACCTCCTGCCTAACCATCGGCAGCCTTGCCCTAATAGGAACCCCCTTTCTATCCGGCTTTTTCTCAAAAGACACCATCATCGAAACAATAAATACCTCCTACCTTAACGCCTGAGCCCTAATACTAACTCTCACAGCAACGGCCCTAACGGCCGCCTACAGCCTACGACTAATCTTCTACGTACAAATAAACACCTCCCGAGGGAACACTCTTGTCATCATTTCCGAAAACAATAAAACCCTAACCAACCCCCTTGTTCGCCTCGCAACAGGAAGCATTTTAACTGGCTTACTCCTTATCTCCTCTGTTCTTCCAATCAAAACAACAGCATTAACCATATCAACAAACATAAAACTGTCCGCATTACTCGTAACAATCTTAGGCCTTTTATATGCTTTAGAACTAGCCACCCAAACAACAACACTCTTGACTCCAAAACATAATAAGTTAAACAACTTCTCAAACCAACTAGGATTCTTCAACATAATCATTCACCGAACCCACCCAAACATTTCACTCATACAAGGACAAAACCTTGCCTCACACCTAAACGACCAACTATGGTATGAAAAAATTGGTCCAAAAATACTAACAATAACCAACACCCCCATGGTCAACAGCATTTCTACTGCCAACAAAGGTCTTATTAAAGCCTACTTAATCATATTTGTCCTATTTATGACCTCGGTGCTCATTTTTATTTTAATCTAATTACCCGCAAAGCCCCCCGCGCCAACCCACGTGACAGCTCTAACGCAACAAATAAAGCCAGCAATAAGCCTCACCCGGAAATTAATAAACAGCCACCCCCCCATGAATATAACAAAGACACCCCACTAAAGTCCGCACGAACAAAATGTAACCCTACACAATCAACCCCAACAACTCCAAACCCCTCCACCACCCACCCCCCACCAAATACCACAAACAACACCGTCACCAAAACAAAATACCCCCCAACATACAACCCAACAGACCAGCTCCCCCATGTCTCAGGGTAGGGCTCAGCCGCCAACGCTACAGAATAAGCAAATACCACCAACATTCCCCCTAAATAAATCAAAAATAAGACCAAAGAAACAAAAGAACTACCCAATCAAACCAACACACCACACCCAACGGCAGCAGCAACCACCAACCCAACCGCACCATAAAGCGGGGATGGGTTTGAGGCAACAGCCACCAACCCCCCCAATAAACAAAAAGATAATAAAAAAATAAAATAAACCATAATTTTTGCCTGGACTTTAACCAAGACCTGCGGCACGAAAAACCACTGTTGTATTCAACTACAAAAACTAATGACCCACAACCTACGAAAAACTCACCCAATCCTAAAGATTGTAAACAACACATTCATTGACCTCCCCACCCCATCAAATATCTCAGCATGATGAAATTTTGGCTCACTACTTGGATTTTGTCTAATCGCACAAGTCCTAACTGGCCTATTCCTTGCTATACACTACACAGCAGACATCTCTTCAGCATTTTCATCAATCGCACACATTTGTCGAGACGTACAATACGGGTGGCTAATCCGAAACCTGCACGCCAATGGGGCCTCCATATTCTTTATTTGCATTTACCTCCATATCGGACGGGGCTTATACTACGGCTCTTACATATACAAAGAAACCTGAAACATTGGGGTCGTTCTTCTTCTCCTTGTAATGGCAACAGCCTTTGTGGGCTACGTACTTCCATGGGGCCAGATATCTTTTTGAGGGGCCACCGTCATTACTAACCTTCTTTCAGCAATTCCCTATATCGGAACAACCTTGGTAGAATGAATCTGGGGAGGGTTCTCAGTAGACAACGCAACACTCACCCGATTCTTTTCATTCCATTTTATTCTGCCATTTATTATCATGGGAACCTCTATACTTCACCTCCTTTTCCTCCACGAAACAGGATCAAATAACCCCACAGGCCTAAACTCCAACACAGACAAAATCCCATTTCACCCTTATTACACCTATAAAGACCTTTTAGGCCTAACATTATTAATCTTCGTTCTCCTCCTACTAGCCCTCTTCTCCCCAAACTTACTAGGAGACCCAGAAAACTTTACCCCTGCAAACCCCTTAGTCACGCCACCACACATTAAACCCGAGTGATACTTCCTCTTTGCCTACGCTATCCTACGCTCAATCCCAAATAAATTAGGAGGCGTTCTTGCCTTATTATTTTCAATCCTAATCCTAATCTTCGTACCCATACTCCATACATCAAAGCAACGAGGAAACACCTTCCGGCCCCTATCCCAAGGGGTCTTTTGACTCCTTATATCAAATATCATTATCCTCACGTGAATCGGAGGACAGCCCGTAGAGGACCCCTTCATCATCATCGGACAAATTGCCTCAATACTCTACTTTGCTATTTTCCTCCTCCTCATACCAATTACAGCCAAACTAGAAGATAAAATACTCAAATGATAGCCCCACTCTAAGCCTTAGTAGCTTAATAGACAAAGCATTGGTCTTGTAAGCCAAAGATGGGAACTAAGACCCCCTAAGGCATCAGAGAGAGGGGACTCAAACCCCCACCGCTAGTCCCCAAAACTAGCATTCTAACTTTAAACTACCCCCTGGCGGCTTTTTTGCCCTCTACCTCAATTCACCCGTATCTGGCCGCCCCTGGCGGCTTTTTTGTCCTCTACCTCAATTCACCCGTATCTGGCCGCCCCTGGCGGCTTTTTTGTCCTCTACCTCAATTCACCCGTATCTGGCCGCCCCTGGCGGCTTTTTTGTCCTCTACCTCAATTCACCCGTATCTGGCCGCCCCTGGCGGCTTTTTATTGCTTTGCTGGTGATCTTACACATACTATGTATAATCGGACATTCACCTCTTGTCCTCATGCATATCATATCCGGTTAATCAGTCAATGATCAATCACAAACTAAGAATAATCGAACAATTAATTTTCAACCTCATGCATATCACAAAAGACTTCAAATTAAGGTTCTAAGACATACTATGTATAATCGGACATTTACCTCTTGTCCACACGCATATCACAACAGACAGATTATTAATGATTTCATACTTACAACACATCTCGAATATTTTCCTCTTTCACACATGCAGATCATAGAAGATTAGATTAGAATGATCTAGCACATATTATGTATAATTGGACATTTGCCCTCTTCGCCTCACGCATATCATGAGGACACTACCCTCTCCCAACCATGCCCATTAGATGCCATCACCCTTCTCCCCTGCTGCTCTCTTGCTCGACAGTTATCTATTATATTCTGCCATCTCCGAGAAACCAGCAATCCCTTAATGACGTGTACTCCCGTTACTAGCCCCGTGGGACACACGGAGTACGTTGGCTATTTCTCACTTTTTCCAAGGCCTCTGGTTCCTACCTCAGGGGCGGTCAAAGGATTCCCAACACTTTCTCACTTTTAACGATGCTTCTGGTTGGTGCATAATGTACACTTTGCCGAGAAATCATAGCATCCCGACCCCCAATGCATCTGGCCTTTTTTATTTTTTTTGGGGGAGTGGATCTCAGAGCCGCTTGCTAAAGTGGTCGCCTACAATTTGCCGTCCGATCTGGACCTACGGTGCACGTGATAAACGTTCCCACGTATAGAGCACGCGATTTCGTTTAATGCTTGAATGACATAAAATTAGTAACAAACGTGTTAAAACGTACGAAAAAGCACCTGTGAACACATGCGACGCAGGTGAAAATACAAGTGCAAATGTGTGCGCAGACGTGGACGTGGGCACGCGGGCGCGCCTGCAGCGCACGTATGTTTGCAAGCGCAAACGTGCGCAGACGTGGACGTGAGCACGCGGGCGCGCCTGCAGCGCACGTGCGTTTGCGAGTGCAGGCATGTGCGCGGGCGCGTTCACAGACGCAGACATGTACACAGGTGCAGGCGCACCCACAACGCAGGTGTCGGTGTAGGTGTAGGTGCGGACGTTCAGCTTGATACACGTAAATAAATACAACTTAATTTTTATGGCAAACCCCCCTACCCCCCTTACCGGTAATTTCTCACTTAGTCAGATTTACTCCTGCCAAACCCCTAAAACAGGATCTGACCAAACTAAAACTACCGGTTGTCCACGACCAGTTCATGCATTCTACAGATTGTAAATGCAGTCGTGGATACTAATATCAGTGCCGTAATGCATATTTACAACATGATTATATATACATTTTTTTTATCTTTTATACAAAAATTTTATGTTATTGTAGCTTAAAATTTTTAAAGCGAAGCACTGAAGATGCTGAGATGGGTGAGTCAAATTTCCCCAAAAACACAAAGTTTTGGTCCTAAACTTGCCATTGTTTTTAATCAAAATTACACATGCAAGCCTCCACACCCCAGTGAGAATGCCCACACAACCCCGAATAGCCAAGTGGAGCAGGTATCAGGATCTCTAACAAACCGAAGCCCACAACACCTTGCTACGCCACACCCACACGGGTACTCAGCAGTGAATAACATTAAGAAATAAGCGAAAGCTTGACTTAGCTATGATTAAGTTTGGCCGGTAAATTTCGTGCCAGCCACCGCGGTTATACGAAAGGCCAAAAACAATGACCCTCGGCGTAAAGCGTGACCAGAATAATGTCAAAAAAATTGAAGGAAAACCAAGCCAAGACTGTAAAATATATTGGCACAAGAACTCCACCAATAAAATGCCTTCAAATAAAAGACTATTCAACCTCACTAAAGCTAGGAAACAAACTAGGATTAGATACCCTACTATGCCTAGCCCTAAACATAGATGGTTAAACACACAAAACCATTCGCCAGAGAACTACAAGCGAAAAGCTCGAAACTCAAAGGACTTGGCGGTGCTCCACATCATCCTAGAGGAGCCTGTCCTATAATCGATACCCCACGCTTTACCCCACCATTCTTTGCAACTCAGCCTATATACCGCCGTCGTCAGCTTACCCTGTGAAAGAAACAAAGTAGGCAAAAAAGTTTACAACTAACACGTCAGGTCAAGGTGTAGCAGATAGAATGGAAGAGATGGGCTACATTTTCTGCCACAGAAAAATACGAAAGGTGTAATGAAACACACACCCAAAGGAGGATTTAGAAGTAAGCTAAATAAGAGTCTTTATCTTAAATTTGCTCTGGAGCGCGCACACACCGCCCGTCACTCTCATCGTCCAAAAATAAACTTAACATATAAAAATACTAACAATATAGATGAGGCAAGTCGTAACAAGGTAAGCGCACCGGAAGGCGTGCTTGGAACAACAACCAGTAGCTTAAAACAAAGCATTCAACTTACAATTGAAAAATGTTAGTGAGATCCTAACCTTTTTGAGCCAAACAACTAGCCCAATCACATAAACAAATCCTCTCATTAACAAAATAAATCATTCGACAAAACTAGTATATGTGATAGAACCTAACCAAAACGGCGCAACAGAAAAAGTACCGCAAGGGAACCCTGAAAGAATAATGAAACACACAAGCAAAACAAAGCAAAGATAAACCCTTGTACCTCTTGCATCATGGTCCAGCCAGAATAAAACAGACAAAGAGAACTTCAGCCTGTACCCCCGAAACCAAGTGAGCTACTACAAGACAACTGTAAGAGTGCACCCATCTCTGTGGCAAAAGAGTGGGAAGATCTAGTAGTAGCGGTGAAAAGCCAAACGAACTTGGTGATAGCTGGTTGCTCAATAAATGAATTTTAGTTCAACTTTAGGTTACTTCCAGCAAACAATAGCACGCATTTTAACCTAAAAGGTATTCAATGGGGGTACAGCCCCATTGAAATAGGATACAACCTGACTTAGAGAGAAAGCAACATAACCTACGCCCAGTAGGCCCTAAAGCAGCCACCAGTAAACACAGCGTCACAGCACAAAGACAATAAATCCCCCCTGTGTCTGCCACCTCCTAAAAACCTACCGAGCCACACTATTATTATAGACAAACTAATGCTAGAACTAGTAACAAGAAGCCCTTCTCTTAAGCACCCCCTTGACCCAGAAATAGAAAACCTACTGGACATTAACAGACCAAAACAGGAACAACAATTAAACAGCCAAAACTGTTACAAAAACTGTCAACCCGACACCGGTGTGCTAAAAAGATAGATTAAAAGCTGTAAAAGGAATTCAGCAAAACCTTGTCCCAACTGTTTACCAAAAACATAGCCTTTAGCTAAACAAGTATTAAAGGTCCTGCCTGCCCAGTGAAACTTTTAAACGGCCGCGGTATCCTAACCGTGCAAAGGTAGCGTAATCACTTGTCTTCTAAATAAAGACTAGTATGAACGGCTAAATGAGGACAAACCTGTCTCTTATAGCTAATCAGTGAAACTGATCTCCCAGTACAAAAGCTGGGATAAACACATAAGACGAGAAGACCCTGTGGAGCTTAAAACGACCGCTAATAAGCACCACTAATGCCCCTAGCCCATAGTTTTAAGTTGGGGCGACTTCGGAACAAAACAAAACTTCCGAGCACAGAACCACCACTTCTCACCAAGGCTAACAAGCCAAAGTACAAAGCCGACCCAGTCATACTGACCAACGAACCAAGTTACCCCAGGGATAACAGCGCTATCTTCTTCAAGAGTCCCTATCGACAAGAAGGTTTACGACCTCGATGTTGGATCAGGACACCCAAATGGTGTAGCCGCTATTAAAGGTTCGTTTGTTCAACGATTAACAGTCCTACGTGATCTGAGTTCAGACCGGAGCAATCCAGGTCGGTTTCTATCTATGACGCTTACTTCTTCAGTACGAAAGGACAAAGAAGAGAGGACCAATATTATAAACACGTCCTTAAAACTAGCTGAACAAAACTCAAGCTAAACAAAGCACCTAGAACACCCCCAGACAAGGGGTAATTATTAGGGTGGCAGAGCCAGGTGAATGCAAAAGACCTAAGATCTTTCTACTAGATGTTCAAATCATCTCCCTAATACATGAATGCATTACTCTTATATATCATTAATCCCCTATTATATATTATTCCCATCTTACTAGCTGTTGCCTTCCTTACACTACTGGAACGAAAAGTGCTCGGTTATATACAACTACGAAAAGGCCCTAACATCATTGGCCCTTATGGGCTATTACAACCATTTGCAGACGGCATTAAACTGTTTATTAAAGAACCCTTACGCCCCTCCTCTTCCTCTCCTGCCCTCTTCATCATAACCCCGACCTTAGCCCTATTTCTAGCCCTTATAATTTGAACCCCCCTCCCAATACCGGCCACCTTAGCAGACATAAACCTAGGCCTTCTCTTCATACTAGCCCTCTCAAGCATAGCAGTATATTCTATTCTATGATCAGGGTGGGCATCCAACTCAAAATACCCATTAATTGGCGCCCTACGTGCGGTAGCACAAACAATCTCATACGAGGTCACCCTGGGAATTATTTTACTAACCATTATTATCCTTACAGGGGGCTTCACTCTACAAATACTCTCAATTACACAAGAACACCAATGACTACTAATTTCATCATGACCTCTTGCCATAATATGGTTTATCTCAACACTAGCAGAAACAAACCGGGCCCCCTTTGATTTAACAGAAGGAGAATCAGAGCTTGTCTCTGGCTTTAATGTAGAGTATGCCGCTGGCCCATTCGCCCTATTTTTCCTAGCTGAATATGCAAACATCATACTAATAAATACCCTAACCTGCATCCTTTTCCTAAACCCAGGAACCTCCCTACCCCCAGACGTGTTCACAATAAACCTAATATTAAAAACAACTATCCTGACAATCATATTCTTATGAACTCGCGCCTCATACCCTCGTTTTCGTTACGACCAACTTATACACCTCTTATGAAAAAATTTCTTACCCCTAACCCTCGCTCTATTAATGTGGCATGCCTCTTTCCCAACAATATTATCAGGACTCCCCCCACAATAAACCAGGAAATATGCCCGAATCCCCAAGGATTACTTTGATAGAGTAAAACACAGGGGTTAAAATCCCCTTATTTCCTTCTTCTCGAAGCACTAGAAAAACAGGACACGAACCTGCACCAAAAGACTCAAAATCTTATGTACTTCATTATACTATTTTCTAGTAAAGTCAGCTAATTAAGCTTTCGGGCCCATACCCCGAAAATGTTGGTTAAAATCCTTCCTATACTAATGAACCCAATCATATCTTCACTGATTCTCTCAAGCGTAGCAACCGGCTCCATCATTACCCTATCAAGCACACACTGACTCCTTGCCTGAATCGGATTAGAACTAAATACCCTAGCCATTATTCCCCTTATCGCCAAACAACACCATCCCCGTGCAACTGAAGCCGCTACAAAATATTTCCTTACCCAAGCTGCTGCCTCAGCCACACTCCTATTCGCCAGCACAATCAATGCCTGATCCACCAGCACCTGAGACATTTCACAACTCACAAACCAACCTGCCTGCATCATAATAACAATAGCTCTAGCCATAAAACTAGGCCTAGCCCCCCTGCATTTCTGACTACCAGAAGTCCTACAAGGCACAACACTAAAAACAGCACTAATCATTACAACTTGACAAAAACTCGCCCCCCTCGCCCTACTTTATATAGCCGCCCCCGCTATCCACCCAAATACACTTCTAATTATAGGGCTACTGTCAACCTTGACCGGAGGGTGGGGAGGCATAAACCAAACACAGACACGAAAAATCATAGCATTCTCATCAATTGCCCACCTAGGTTGAATAGCTACAATTCTCACACTAAGCTCAAACTTAATACTCCTCAACCTATTTTTATACCTCATAATAACAACTACTGCCTTTATAATCCTTATCTTCATCACAGCAAAAAACATTAAAGATTTAACCACCTCTTGAACAATTTCCCCCTCAACCATAGCACTTATATTTTTACTACTAATATCTCTAGGAGGGCTCCCCCCGCTAACAGGCTTTATCCCAAAATGGTTAATTTTACAAGAATTAACAACCCACAACCTATCAATGACCGCAGCCCTACTTGCCCTCTCCGCTCTATTAAGCCTATTCTTTTACTTACGACTATCTTACATCACAACCCTCACAGTGTTCCCAACCACCACACAAACAACACACAAATGACGATTCCAACCTAAACTAAGTACAACCACAATCTCAACCCTCTTACTACCATCCTTACTCCTCTTACCCCTAACCCCAATGATACTTTAAGAGGCTTAGGTTAACAAAACCAAGGGCCTTCAAAGCCCTAAATAAGAGTTCAACCCTCCTAGCCCCTGAAGGCATGTAAAACTTTAACTTACATCTCCTGATTGCAACTCAGGCACTTTAATTAAGCTAAAACCTCCCAGACAGACGGGCCTCGATCCCGTAAATTTCTAGTTAACAGCTAAACGCCCCATCCAGCGGGCTTCAATCTGAGCTTCTTCTAAAAAAAGAAGCTCCGGCACACCTTTGGTGTGCTTCTCTAGATTTGCACTCTAGCGTGAATCACCACGAAGCTATTGTGATAAGAGTGGGACTGGCACCCACCTATACAGGGCTACAACCTGCCACCTACTATCGGCCATCTTACCTGTGACCATTAATCGTTGATTCTTCTCAACCAACCACAAAGATATCGGCACCTTATACTTAATCTTCGGAGCTTGAGCAGGAATAGTTGGTACAGCACTTAGCCTGTTAATTCGGGCTGAACTAAGTCAACCTGGCGCCCTGCTAGGCGATGATCAGATCTATAACGTCATTGTAACAGCCCATGCTTTTGTCATAATTTTCTTTATAGTAATGCCTGTAATAATCGGCGGGTTCGGAAATTGACTAGTCCCCCTAATAATTGGGGCGCCAGATATGGCCTTCCCACGAATAAACAACATGAGTTTTTGACTTCTCCCTCCTTCTCTATTACTGCTACTTGCATCCTCGGGGGTGGAAGCCGGGGCCGGCACCGGGTGAACCGTCTACCCTCCCTTAGCCGGGAACTTAGCCCATGCCGGGGCCTCTGTAGATCTAACCATCTTCTCCCTCCACCTCGCGGGAGTCTCCTCAATTCTTGGGGCCATTAACTTTATTACTACCTGCATCAACATAAAACCACCCTCCATAACCCAATACCAAACCCCTCTATTCGTATGATCAGTAATAATCACGGCAGTTCTACTTTTACTATCACTACCCGTCCTTGCCGCCGGTATCACAATACTACTAACAGACCGAAATTTAAACACATCTTTCTTCGATCCTGCAGGTGGGGGGGACCCAATTTTATACCAACATCTGTTTTGGTTCTTTGGTCACCCAGAAGTCTACATTTTGATTCTTCCTGGCTTTGGAATAATCTCACACATTGTAACCTATTATGCTGGAAAAAAAGAACCTTTCGGCTACATGGGTATAGTATGAGCCATAATATCTATCGGCTTCTTAGGCTTTATCGTATGAGCCCACCACATATTTACCGTTGGAATGGATGTCGATACCCGAGCATATTTCACTTCCGCCACAATAATCATCGCAATTCCAACAGGTGTAAAGGTATTTAGCTGGCTCGCAACTTTACATGGGGGCATAATCAAATGAGATGCTGCCATACTCTGGGCCCTGGGCTTCATTTTCCTATTTACTGTGGGAGGCCTAACAGGCATTGTACTTGCCAACTCATCCTTAGACATTGTTCTTCATGACACATATTACGTCGTAGCTCATTTCCACTATGTATTATCCATAGGTGCCGTATTTGCAATCATAGGAGGCTTTGTACATTGATTTCCCCTATTTTCAGGCTATACACTTCATCAAACTTGAACAAAAGTCCAATTTGGTGTCATATTTGCCGGGGTTAATCTGACCTTCTTCCCTCAACACTTCCTTGGGCTATCAGGAATGCCCCGCCGTTACTCCGACTATCCTGACGCATATACCATCTGAAATACTTTATCATCAATTGGCTCACTAATTTCTCTAGTAGCCGTAATCATAATAATGTTTATCATTTGAGAAGCATTCGCAGCTAAACGAGAAGTTTTCGCCCTAGAACTAACAAACACAAACCTAGAATGACTTCACGGCTGCCCACCCCCTTATCACACTTACGAAGAACCAACATATGTACAAACAAACTCAAGAAAGGGAGGAATCGAACCGCCTTCTACTGGTTTCAAGCCAATCACATAGCCAAGATGCTTCTTTCTCATGAGACCCTAGTAAATTTATTATGTAGCCCTGTCAGAGCTAAGTTATAGGTTAGCCCCTATGGGCCTCATGATGGCACACCCCGCTCAACTCGGATTTCAAGACGCAGCATCTCCCATTATAGAAGAGCTCTTACATTTTCATGACCACGCCATTATAATTGTCTTCTTAATTAGTGCTTTAGTATTATACATTATTTCTTTAATAATAACAACAAAGCTAACACACACAAATACCATAGACGCCCAAGAAGTAGAAATAATCTGAACAATTCTTCCTGCAATCATTTTAATCTTAATTGCCCTCCCTTCCCTTCGCATTCTCTACCTCATAGATGAAATCAACAACCCACACCTAACTGTTAAAGCTCTCGGCCACCAATGATATTGGAGCTATGAGTACACAGACTATCAAGATCTCGCATTTGACTCTTACATAATTCCCTCACAAGACCTCCCTCAAGGACACCTCCGTCTATTAGAAGTAGATCACCGAATAGTAGTTCCAATAGAATCCCCAATTCGCATACTAATCTCCGCAGAAGATGTCCTGCACTCATGGGCCGTACCCGCCCTCGGCATTAAAACAGATGCCATTCCCGGACGACTAAATCAAACAACCTTTATCACTTCTCACCCAGGCTTGTTCTATGGACAATGCTCAGAAATCTGCGGATCTAACCACAGCTTCATGCCCATTGTAGTAGAAGCAATTCCACTAAAACACTTTGAAGACTGAACCACAACAATACTCACTGCATCACTAAGAAGCTTTTATCAGCGTTAGCCTTTTAAGCTAAAGAAGGAGACAACACCTGCCCCCTTAGTGATATGCCTCAATTAAACCCTGCCCCCTGATTAATAATCCTCCTACTTTCATGAACAATCTTATTAACAATTCTCCAAACCAAAACTTTAATAATAACCTCTCAAAATCTCCCAATCCAAAACACCCCCACACCTAAAGCCTCACCTTGAAACTGACCATGAATTTAAGCTTCTTCGACCAATTTTTAAGCCCACAACTCCTTGGAATCCCCCTTATCACCCTAGCAATAATCCTGCCACCAACCCTAATTTTTACAAAAACAAGCCGACTTATCTTAAATCGGCTAGAAACGGTACAAACATGAGCAATCTTTATATTTGTAAAACAACTTATATTACCCCTAAACAAACCAGGCCACAAATGAGCCGCACTCTTAACCTCACTTATATTATTCCTTCTCCTATTCAATTTGCTAGGACTTTTCCCTTATACATTCACCCCAACTACCCAGCTATCAATAAATATGGGTTTAGCAGTACCCTTATGACTAGCAACTGTATTAATTGGCTTACGCAATCAACCAACCCTTTCATTAGGCCACCTTCTACCAGAAGGCACCCCAACCCCTCTCGTACCTGTTCTCATTATTATCGAAACAATTAGCCTACTCATTCGCCCTCTTGCACTAGGCGTTCGACTAACAGCCAACTTAACAGCAGGTCACCTGCTAATCCAACTTATTTCTACCGCCGTATTTGTAATACTACCCATAATAACTGCAACCGCAACACTAACCTTTATTGTCCTCTTACTTTTAACTATTCTAGAGGTCGCAGTAGCAATTATTCAAGCCTACGTCTTCACTTTACTATTAAGCCTATACCTACAAGAAAATACTTAATGATCCACCAAGCACATGCCTATCATATAGTAGACCAAAGCCCCTGGCCCCTAACAGGCGCAATCGCTGCCTTACTTATAACATCCGGACTCGCCGTCTGATTTCACTTCAACAATATACTATTAATGAATATCGGCCTAATTATCCTCCTTCTAACAATACTACAATGGTGGCGAGATATCACCCGTGAGGGAACCTTTCAAGGCCACCACACGGTCCCTGTACAAAAAGGCCTCCGATACGGGATAATCCTTTTTATTACATCAGAGGTCTTCTTTTTTATCGGCTTTTTCTGAGCTTTCTACCACTCAAGCCTGGCCCCAACCCCGGAGCTTGGGGGCTGTTGACCCCCTAGCGGAATTCACCCATTAAACCCATTTGAAGTACCCCTTCTAAACACAGCTGTACTCCTAGCCTCTGGTGTTACCGTAACATGAGCCCACCATTCTATTATAGAAAATAATCGAAAAGAAGCAATTCAAGCCCTTACACTAACCATTGCCTTGGGCCTTTACTTCACCGCCCTCCAAGCCATAGAATACTATGAAGCCCCTTTCGCTATTTCAGATAGCGTTTACGGGTCAACATTCTTTGTGGCAACAGGCTTCCATGGCCTCCACGTAATTATTGGATCAACTTTTTTAATTGTTTGCTTACTACGACAGATCATATATCACTTCACAACAAACCACCACTTCGGATTTGAAGCCGCCGCATGATACTGACATTTCGTAGACGTTGTATGACTGTTCCTTTACATCTCAATTTACTGATGAGGCTCTTGCTCTTTTAGTATCAACCAGTACAAGTGATTTCCAATCACTAAGCCTTAATAAAACCTTAAGAAAGAGTAATGAATATAACAACCATATTCTTAATTACAACAACCCTTATAGTTATCTTAATTACTATTAGCTTTTGATTACCACAAATATCACCAGACACAGAAAAACTCTCCCCATATGAATGCGGCTTCGACCCATTAGGAACCGCCCGTCTACCATTCTCGCTTCGATTCTTCCTAGTTGCAATCCTATTTCTTCTATTCGACCTAGAAATTGCGCTACTCCTTCCGATCCCATGAGCCATAAACCTTATACAACCAACAACC
The DNA here is from genome assembly GCF_035046505.1 of Tiliqua scincoides. Taxonomy (NCBI): domain Eukaryota; kingdom Metazoa; phylum Chordata; class Lepidosauria; order Squamata; family Scincidae; genus Tiliqua; species Tiliqua scincoides. The sequence continues at coordinate 5,463 of NW_027101441.1, read as the reverse complement.
ACTTTAATCTGAATATCCGCAATCATTATTCTTCTAACACTAGGCTTAATTTACGAATGATTAGCAGGGGGGCTAGAGTGGGCAGAGTAGGCAGTTAGTATAAATAAAACAACTAATTTCGACTTAGTAGCCCCAGGTTTTAACCCTGGACTGCCATATGACAACATATTTTACCTTTTCCTCTGCCTTCGTACTCGGAATTTTAGGGTTGGCCCTACACCGAACACACTTAGTTTCCGCACTACTCTGTATCGAAGCCATAATATTAGCCCTCTTTATAGCACTTACAGCATTCTCATCTACACTACAACTCCCCTCCACAAACATTTCTCCCATTCTCCTCCTTGCTTTTTCTGCCTGTGAAGCAGGAACTGGCCTCGCCTTATTAGTGGCAACCTCTCGAACACATGGCTCGGACCATCTTAAAAACCTAAACCTCTTACAATGCTAAAAATTCTTTTACCTACCCTTATATTAATTCCAACAGCCCTTCTATCAAAACAAAACATCCTTTTCACAATATACACCTCCTACTCAATACTACTTGCACTAATAAGTCTAGTCTGATTTAAGTATCCTCTAAACCCTAGCATAATATTCTCCTCTTCCTACCTAAACATTGACTCAATTTCCGCCCCATTAATAATCCTTTCCTGCTGACTTCTCCCACTAATAGCCCTAGCTAGCCAAAACCACCTCCAACACGAACCTCTTGCTCGAAAACGAAACTTTTTAGTAGTCATTACAACCCTACAAGTTGCCCTATTATTAACATTCTCCGCAACCGAATTCACCCTATTTTACATTATATTCGAAACAACATTAATTCCCACCCTCATTGTTATTACACGATGGGGAAACCAAGCCGAGCGACTTTCCGCAGGGACATACTTTCTATTTTACACACTTGCTGGATCTCTCCCCCTATTAGTTGCTATTCTATTTTTAAACACTAAATACTCCAACATTTCAATAGTAATAATAAACCTAATTCAACCAGAAACCCCCCACTCATGAACAAATAACATACTATGACTTGCCTGCTTAATCGCCTTCCTAGTGAAAATGCCTTTATATGGCCTCCACCTCTGACTCCCAAAAGCCCATGTGGAAGCCCCTATCGCTGGCTCAATGGTTCTGGCTGCAATTTTACTGAAACTCGGAGGCTACGGTATCATTCGAATCACCCCCCTACTAAACCCACTCTCAACAAAACTATACTACCCCTTTATTATTCTAGCCATTTGAGGCATCATCATAACCAGCTCAATCTGCCTACGACAAACTGACTTAAAATCTTTAATCGCTTACTCATCAGTAAGCCACATAGGCCTCGTAATTGCAGCCGCTTTGATTCAAACCCCATGAAGCCTAACAGGAGCAATTTTACTGATAATTGCCCACGGCCTTACCTCATCAATACTATTTTGTCTAGCAAACACAAACTATGAACGCACCCATAGCCGAACACTCCTTCTAGCCCGCGGCCTGCAACTTATTCTTCCTCTAACAATATCCTGGTGGCTTATAGCTAACTTAATAAATATGGCCCTCCCCCCCACAATTAATCTCACAGGCGAACTTCTAATCATAACATCATTATTCAACTGGTCCCCCCTAACAATCCTCATAACAGGAGTAGGCACTCTCTTAACAGCCACCTACTCACTTCATATATTTTTAACAACCCAACGAGGAAAGCTCCCACAACACGCTATCCAAACAAACCCGACATACACCCGAGAACACCTGCTACTGGTCCTACACATCCTCCCGATACTTATACTTATAATAAAACCCGAACTAATCATAGGCCCCCTTCCTTGTTGTCATAGTTTAACAAAAACATTAGAATGTGGATCTAAAAATAGAAGTTCAAACCTTCTTAATGACCGAGGGGTATTGTATACAAAGAACTGCTAACTCTGCGTCCTGGGATTAACCCCCCAGACTCCTCACTTTTAAAGGATCAGAGTTTAATCCATTGGTCTTAGGAGCCAAAATTCTTGGTGCAATTCCAAGTAAAAGTACATGCACAACATCCCCCACACCACCATAGCCGCTACCTTTCTATTCCTAATAATTCCCATCACAATAACCCTATACCCTCTACAAAACCAATGACACCTCTCCCATGTAAAGGTAGCTGTGCAAACAGCATTTTTTACCAGCATAATCCCCCTGTTTATCTTCATTAACTATGGACTAGAATTCACAACTACAAACATCCACTGAATCAACATCTCTAATTTTAGCATCAACATTAGCTTCATGCTAGACACCTACGCAATTACATTTTTACCCATCGCACTCTTTGTCACATGATCCATCTTGGAGTTTGCCGCATGATATATGACCTCAGACCCCTTTATCAACCGATTTTTTAAGTATCTTCTCCTATTCTTACTAGCTATATTAATTCTTGTTACCGCAAATAATATCTTCCAGCTTTTTATTGGGTGGGAGGGGGTTGGAATTATATCCTTTCTATTAATCGGGTGATGATTCTCACGTTCCGACGCAAACTCATCCGCCCTACAGGCAGTCATTTATAACCGAGTTGGGGATATTGGCCTTATCCTAACAATAGCCTGACTTGCTATAAACACAACCACCTGAGAATTTCATCAACTATTTACTAACCCAAACTCAGTCACCCTTGTCCCCCTCTTGGGTTTAATCTTAGCTGCCGCAGGAAAGTCTGCCCAATTTGGCCTTCACCCATGATTACCAGCAGCCATAGAAGGTCCTACTCCCGTCTCTGCCTTACTCCACTCCAGCACAATGGTTGTGGCAGGTGTATTCCTACTAATTCGCCTCCACCCCCTATTAGAAACAAACACAACAGCCCTATCCACCTGCCTTTGTCTAGGTGCAATAACAACCTTATTCACAGCAATTTGTGCCCTCACACAAAACGATATTAAAAAAATCATCGCCTTCTCAACCTCAAGCCAGCTTGGGTTGATAATGGTCACCGTAGGATTAAACCAACCACAACTAGCCTTCTTTCATATTTCAACCCACGCATTCTTTAAAGCCATGTTATTCCTCTGTTCTGGGTCGATCATTCATAATTTATCAGACGAACAGGACATCCGAAAGATAGGAGGCATTAACAAAGCAATACCCGTTACCACCTCCTGCCTAACCATCGGCAGCCTTGCCCTAATAGGAACCCCCTTTCTATCCGGCTTTTTCTCAAAAGACACCATCATCGAAACAATAAATACCTCCTACCTTAACGCCTGAGCCCTAATACTAACTCTCACAGCAACGGCCCTAACGGCCGCCTACAGCCTACGACTAATCTTCTACGTACAAATAAACACCTCCCGAGGGAACACTCTTGTCATCATTTCCGAAAACAATAAAACCCTAACCAACCCCCTTGTTCGCCTCGCAACAGGAAGCATTTTAACTGGCTTACTCCTTATCTCCTCTGTTCTTCCAATCAAAACAACAGCATTAACCATATCAACAAACATAAAACTGTCCGCATTACTCGTAACAATCTTAGGCCTTTTATATGCTTTAGAACTAGCCACCCAAACAACAACACTCTTGACTCCAAAACATAATAAGTTAAACAACTTCTCAAACCAACTAGGATTCTTCAACATAATCATTCACCGAACCCACCCAAACATTTCACTCATACAAGGACAAAACCTTGCCTCACACCTAAACGACCAACTATGGTATGAAAAAATTGGTCCAAAAATACTAACAATAACCAACACCCCCATGGTCAACAGCATTTCTACTGCCAACAAAGGTCTTATTAAAGCCTACTTAATCATATTTGTCCTATTTATGACCTCGGTGCTCATTTTTATTTTAATCTAATTACCCGCAAAGCCCCCCGCGCCAACCCACGTGACAGCTCTAACGCAACAAATAAAGCCAGCAATAAGCCTCACCCGGAAATTAATAAACAGCCACCCCCCCATGAATATAACAAAGACACCCACTAAAGTCCGCACGAACAAAATGTAACCCTACACAATCAACCCCAACAACTCCAAACCCCTCCACCACCCACCCCCCACCAAATACCACAAACAACACCGTCACCAAAACAAAATACCCCCCAACATACAACCCAACAGACCAGCTCCCCCATGTCTCAGGGTAGGGCTCAGCCGCCAACGCTACAGAATAAGCAAATACCACCAACATTCCCCCTAAATAAATCAAAAATAAGACCAAAGAAACAAAAGAACTACCCAATCAAACCAACACACCACACCCAACGGCAGCAGCAACCACCAACCCAACCGCACCATAAAGCGGGGATGGGTTTGAGGCAACAGCCACCAACCCCCCCAATAAACAAAAAGATAATAAAAAAATAAAATAAACCATAATTTTTGCCTGGACTTTAACCAAGACCTGCGGCACGAAAAACCACTGTTGTATTCAACTACAAAAACTAATGACCCACAACCTACGAAAAACTCACCCAATCCTAAAGATTGTAAACAACACATTCATTGACCTCCCCACCCCATCAAATATCTCAGCATGATGAAATTTTGGCTCACTACTTGGATTTTGTCTAATCGCACAAGTCCTAACTGGCCTATTCCTTGCTATACACTACACAGCAGACATCTCTTCAGCATTTTCATCAATCGCACACATTTGTCGAGACGTACAATACGGGTGGCTAATCCGAAACCTGCACGCCAATGGGGCCTCCATATTCTTTATTTGCATTTACCTCCATATCGGACGGGGCTTATACTACGGCTCTTACATATACAAAGAAACCTGAAACATTGGGGTCGTTCTTCTTCTCCTTGTAATGGCAACAGCCTTTGTGGGCTACGTACTTCCATGGGGCCAGATATCTTTTTGAGGGGCCACCGTCATTACTAACCTTCTTTCAGCAATTCCCTATATCGGAACAACCTTGGTAGAATGAATCTGGGGAGGGTTCTCAGTAGACAACGCAACACTCACCCGATTCTTTTCATTCCATTTTATTCTGCCATTTATTATCATGGGAACCTCTATACTTCACCTCCTTTTCCTCCACGAAACAGGATCAAATAACCCCACAGGCCTAAACTCCAACACAGACAAAATCCCATTTCACCCTTATTACACCTATAAAGACCTTTTAGGCCTAACATTATTAATCTTCGTTCTCCTCCTACTAGCCCTCTTCTCCCCAAACTTACTAGGAGACCCAGAAAACTTTACCCCTGCAAACCCCTTAGTCACGCCACCACACATTAAACCCGAGTGATACTTCCTCTTTGCCTACGCTATCCTACGCTCAATCCCAAATAAATTAGGAGGCGTTCTTGCCTTATTATTTTCAATCCTAATCCTAATCTTCGTACCCATACTCCATACATCAAAGCAACGAGGAAACACCTTCCGGCCCCTATCCCAAGGGTCTTTTGACTCCTTATATCAAATATCATTATCCTCACGTGAATCGGAGGACAA
>NW_027101440.1:0-34714 GCF_035046505.1 Tiliqua scincoides | reverse complement strand
CTCTGCACAGCCAGGGGGGGGGCTCTGATGATGCACAAAGATCACTCTGGTCTTCACTGCAGTAAAAAGCTGGAAGCAAGGAAAGCAGGTGGGCCCATCAGCGGGTGTGGAGTTCTCCAGCCGTCTCTGCTTTTCATGTGCGAGGGATGCCCATTTGGCATAGGCACATTTTGAGATGAGAGTGCTTATGTGCTAAATCTCAGCTGACAAGAACATAGGAAACACAATAGCCAGTGTTTGGGGCTAAGGGGAAGCAGGTAGTTAAGGGTCAGGCAGCTTGAAGCCAGAGAGTGGATGGAGGCTGTCTGGGTGGAAGCCAGATATCTGCTGGCACAGAGGGGGCAAACCAGGTTCTCTCCTTGACAATGCAACTGTTACCCTGCACATGCCCGATCTCGTCTGATCTCGAAGCTAAGCAGGGTCAGGCCTGGTTAGTACTTGGATGGGAGACCGCCTGGGAATACTGGGTGCTGTAGGCTTATACCATAGTCTTTCGAGACTGAGGTTGCCAACCATCTCCACTATACTGAACATTATCTCCCGATCTTGTCTGATCTTGGAAGCTAAGCAGGGTCAGGCTCTGGTTAGTACTTGGATGGGAGACCGCCTGGGAATACCGGGTGCTGTAGGCTTATACCATAGTCTTTCGAGACTGAAGGTTGCCAACCATCTCCCTATACTGAACACTATCTCCCGATCTTGTACTGATCTTGGAAGCTAAGCAGGGTCAGGCCCTGGTTAGTACTTGGATGGGAGACCGCCTGGGAATACCGGGTGCTGTAGGCTTATACCATAGTCTTTCGAGACTGAAGGTTGCCACCATCTCCCTATACTGAACATTATACTCCCAATCTTGTCAGATCTTGGAAGCTAAGCAGGGGTCAGGCCTGGTTAGGTACTTGGATGGGAGACCGCCTGGGAATACTGGGTGCTGTCGGCTTGTACCACAGTCTTTCGAGACTGAAGGTTGCCAACCACCAATGCATCTCCCAGATTGAGAGAAATGGCCAGGGGAGTCTTTTGTTCCTCAATAGTAGCTAGCTGCCCATTCGGCGTTACCTGTCCTCTGAAGACTGGAGGATCATGGGTTCCTGGGGGAATTTCTCGATAGGATTTTTAGCCACCTCTTCTGACCAGTGGCCCCGGTGTAGGCAGACAAGAAGCCAGTTCCAGATCCACGGGGCTGCTAACGAGCCCCACAACATCTGATGGCCGTGACTTTGGCCTTGAGAAATGACTGAGACTCCAACCCAGGGAATTAGGTAAGAACATGGTGACAAAGGCTAGCAGCACCAGCACTGGAGAGCCTGAACCAAACCCCGGTGTAGAGGCTGAATCCACGTCAGGGATGTTGTAGCAGTGGCTTGCTCAAGGTACACTTGACCCTGAAGCTCAGTAGGTGAGCGGGAACCAGGCAGCATCTCTTGCTCAGAGACGCTTAGCCCATTGCTCTCTTCTCCTCCCCACTTCCTCATTCGCTCCATTCCCCTCTTCCTTTTCAAACCCAGCAACTGGGAGGAGGGGGACTGGCAGAGGCTGGAGGTGTCACCTGGATGATTGCCTCAGTTGGCCCTGTGGATGTACCAGCTGAGTAGATCTGCAACGTTTGTTTCACCACTAACAACCACCAATTTGCAGAAAGGGGATTGGACAAGTTTCTGGAGGAAAAATCCATTTACGGGGTACAAGCCATGATGTGTATGCGCAACCTCCTGATTTTAGAAATGGGCTATGCCAGATGCAAGGGAGGGCACCAGGATGAGGTCTCTTGTTATCTGGTGTGCTCCCTGGGGCATTTGGTGGGCTGCTGTGAGATACAGGAAGCTGGACTAGATGGGCCTATGGCCTGATCCAGTGGGGCTGTTCTTATGTTCTTAACTACAATTCCCAGGAAGCCTTGCAGGTCTCTTGTTATCTGGTGTGCTCCCTGGGGCATTTGGTGGGCCGCTGTGAGATACAGGAAGCTGGACTAGATGGGACCTATGGCCTGATCCAGTGGGGCTGTTCTTATGTTCTTAATTATGTCCTGAGGGACTTCTGTGACTACTTCAAGGCCCCCATAGAGAATGAGCAAAACAGCAGACCCACCAGGGACTTCTATCTATCACCTTGCGCCGGAGATGTAAAGACATTTGTACATTCGACTAAGCAAAAATCAGTCAATGAACAGGCTCAGATTTCACACCTCCCTCTCCCTGGGACCTGCACTGTGGTCTGCGTCAAGGTGGATCTGAATAGCTACAGCAGTCCTCGGAGTGTGGGTTTCAGTAGATGTAAGCTATGCTTTGTGCCATAGCTCATTTAACCTGAGATCAGCTTTCCATTGTGTCGCTCTTGTCTGGCTGTTGTCGCTTGTCACAGAATGAAGGATCACCTTCTGCTCCGCATCTGGAACTTCTCAGCCAGACGCCTGATTCCTTGGAAGAATCAGAAAATGAGAGAGCAGGGCATTTAACAGCAGGTGTGGATCACCCGGGAAAAGGTGGCACGGGTGGGTGTCAAACCAGCAGGTTCTGATGGGTACTCAAGGGAGATGGGATGGTAGGTAGCTTCTTGGGAGAGCAATTTTATCACCCCACCTTCTTTAGGTGTGAAAACCTAGTTGCCCAGAAGAGATAACAGAAAGAGTAGGTTTGGTCCCATCCCTGTAGCCTGCTGAGGCCCTCTAAAAAGGACGAGTAATATGAATAGGGTGAAGGAGAGCAGTGGTGTACAAAGAGGATGGCGGGGGGGGTCTCTGGCACTGGGTGCCAGGTTGCCGAGGGGGTCCAAGAGGCCGCCCCAAGATGTTTCAAACCTTTTTTTCAAGAAGTTATTTCTTTTTAAATATATTTTTTCAATTATCTATCTATCTATCTATCTATCTATCTATCTATCATATCTATCTATCTATCTATCTATCTATCTATCTATCTATCCAGACTTACACTGTTAGTATATACAGTCAGTTCTTGCTATTCACTAGGTTCCTGGCAACCCTAACAGATAATTCAAAGATAATGAACCATTGATCCTATGGAATCACTGGCTTTAGGTACAAGGGGTGCCATAGGGGGAAAGGATACCTCTCTTGCATCAGAAGAATTCAGCAGAGTCCCTCAGGAAGCCAGCAGAGTGCAGCAGGAAGTGCCAAAATATCTCTGAATGCTGTTAGAGCAGTGTTTCTCAAACTGTGGGTCAGGACCCACTAGGTGGGGTCGCGAGCCAATTTCAGGTGGGTCCCCATTTCAATATTTTATTTTAAAATGTTACTTGATGCTGCCATGATATGTGACTGCATTTGGGAAATGTTATAGATTTGTACTTTTAACAAACTACTATGTATATTCTTTTAACAATGATAGTAAAGAAAACTTACTCCTGGGTAAGTGTGGGGTAGGATTGCAGCCTAGGATAGTTAAAAAATTTTTCCTGCTTGATGATGTCACTTCCGGTCATGACATCACTTCCAGTGGGTCCCGACAGATTCTCATTCTGTCCCAGTGGGTCCCGGTGCTAAATGTGTGAGAACCACTGCTGTAGAGATCTTCCAGAGGTCTCGGGGACCTTCAGGATGCTCCTTTAACCAGTACAGACCTCTTTAAAGTGATCAGTGGAAGCTCCCACCAGCCATTTCATAGGAGGGCCCAATCCTATCCAACTTTCCAGTACTGATGCAGTCGCAATGCAGCCCCAAGGTAAGGGAACAAATGTTTCCATATCTTGAGGAGGCCTCTATGACTGCCCCACCACCACAGGATGCAAGAGCGTGCCCCATTGGCATGACTGCACTGGCACTGGAAAATAATTTTGTCATGTGGAGGGGGGTGCCAAAATTCTATGGGCCCCAGGTGCCAAATGACCTTGGTATGCCACTGGAGGAGAGTAGGAGGTCAATCTGACATTCTAAGCTCATCACATCCCTCCTTCCACCCTTCCTCTTCTGCTGCCTTCTTCCTTTCTTCTTCCAGGAAGAAGGAGGAGACGTGGCAGCTGATGAACAGTCTGGCAAGACAGTATGTTATTGGGAGACGTGTTTAAGGGCACAGTTTGGGATTTCTTGGTATAAAACGGAATCTCTTGGCAAATACGTTCCCTTTATTCAATGCTAAAGAAAAAAACAACAACACCCTTCTTAGAGCAGCCTCACCAGCCAAGATGCTTTTCGCCCCATGATCCATTCCTTCCCCCAGCTTCAGTTCCCGTGTGTTGTTAAGAGTATATTTTCTCCTCGGTGACATTATGTGTCTTCAACAGGCTTTCGCTGTAACAACACGCTCAGGAACGGAGTCACCCAACCGCACACCCTCCCCAGTCGATGGCAAAGAAAGATTTAAATGTCACAGGGAAGGTGCTGCGCACGTCCATCAGAAGATAAGCTCTCTCTTTGTCAGGGATGGAGCCGAGCAGTTACTGCGGCTGTCATGGGCTGCGGCGCAAAAAGGCTCGGAAGAACGGCACTGGAGGGGAACGAGAAGCATGGGTTGGCGGAGGCGATGATGACTCATCATTTCTATAGCACCTGCAGGGCACGGTCTTCTCCCATGCGTGCACACTCCACTCCCACGGATGGGCATTGTGTCAGAGCACAGACGTCTGCACATCTCATTTGTTTCAGTGGGACGTGTGTAGGGGATGATAATCTCCCCACCCACTGCATGGGAGGAGGTCCATGATATCCTGGCCTCCTGCACAAAACTCAGTGATGCCACTGGCAGTGCCTAAACCAGGGGTGCCCAAACCCTGGCCCGGGGGCCACTTGCGGCCCTTGGGGGCTCCCAAACTGGCCCTCAGGGAGCCCCCAGTCTCCAATGAGCCTCTGGCCCTCCAGAGACTTGCTGGAGCCCGTGCTTGCATGATGCAATTGCTCTCAGCACGAGGATGACTGTTCAACCTCTCACCTGAGCTGTGGGACCAGGGCTCCCTCCACTACTTGCTGTTTCATGTCTGTGATGCAGCAGTGGAAGAGAAGGAAAGGCTGGTCTTGCTTTGTGCAAGGCCTTTTATAGGCCTTGAGCTACTGCAAGATCTTCATTCATTCATACAAGTTCTATCCAGGGTGAGCATTATCCTGCAGTCACATAACCAATCTTGTCTGATCTCGGAAACTAAGCAGGGTCAGGCCTGGTTAGTACTTGGATGGGAGACCGCCTGGGAATACCGGGTGCTGTAGGCTTATACCATAGTCTTTCGAGACTGAAGGTTGCCAACCACCAACCATAAGTTCCATCTCTAATAAATTAATATATGTAAATTTATTCAAATTTTAAATGTAAATTAATTCATTCCCCCCCCCCCCCCGGGCCCCGACACAGTGTCAGAGAGATGATGTGGCCCTCCTGCTAAAACGTTTGGACGCCCCTGGCCTAAAATATAGTGATGGTGTGACCGATGCTTTTTTTGTATATTGCTACAATAAGGGTATGCAGGTGGGCCCTTTTTATTCATAGGTCCGGAACCAGCAGATCTGATCCAGCACAGGTTCCGGAAGGCAGTTCTGGCTTCATCTGGAGGTCCTCTTGGACTCAAATCAATGGATTCAATTATCTGCGGATTTTGGTATTCGTGGGCGTGGGGGGGTGGGTGGGATGGTGTCTAGGAATGGAACCCCCTGTGGATAATGAGGGCCAAAACTATGGTTATTCAGGTTCCCTCTTTTGCTATTTTAAAGCCAAGTTTGAAGGCATTTTCATATTGGAAGGCTGCAAAAATCTGCTTTTATCCAGTGAATCTTTGATCAATTTGAGTTTTGTTTCAAGTGACTTCCTTCCAGGTCTTTGAGGAAGTATTGTATGCCTTTTGATTATGTTTCTGTTGGCTTCTCCCTTGTGCTAACTGCAGGCTGGGAAAAGCAGGGCCTCAACGATTAAAATGACAAATTAAAGCATGCGTTTGTTCCTGCAGGTCTTCTGGAGAAGAATGGAGAAGAATGAATTGAAGAAGCCAGGTAACCTTGAAGCAGGAGATTCAAGTTACATAGCTACTGCAGTGTTGTGACAAATGGCACAATCCTGTGCAGGTCTACTCAGAAGTAAGTCCTACTATGTTCAATGGGACTTACTCCCAGGAAAGTGAGGATAGGATCGCAGCCTAAAAGATCAAGCTACAGCTCAGGACTTCCCTGGTTTGAACCTTGCCTCTGCCATAAAATCACTAGGGGTCCAATCCTATCCAAATTTCCAACCCGGAGGCAGCTGTGCCAATGGGGCATGAGCTACATCCTGTGTGGGGGGGGGGAGTCATGAAGACCTCCTCAAGCTAACATTTGTACCTTTATGTCTGGGCTGCACTCTGGCTGCATTGGTGCTGGAACGTTGGTTAGGATTGGCGCCCTATGGGTGTCATTATAGTGGCACGGCAGAGCTTGCCTTCTTTTGGGCGAACTTGGGGCTAAGGGGCTGGCTGTTGAACTATCTATGTGAGATTCAGAAAGCTGGCCTGACACTCTTGGGGTGTCAGCTGGGGAAGGCAGAAGCTTGATCCCTGGAAAAGCATTTCGCTCCAACCACTGAACACAGGAGATGCCTAGGCTAGAAACTGGAACAAACAGGTGCTTGCTTGCTAATTCCCTCTTGGAAATTTCTTTGTCCTTATATTGTCCTCTTCAAAGGGAGTTCAATAGGTTTGGGGCATTTTTCTGGCAATTTTTTTTTAAACTTCAGCATAACTGTAAACCATCCACAATGCAATCCTCTACTCGGTCTTCCTAGCTGTGATATGGGGATAATAATACAACAAGCCTGCAAGAGGAAAAAAGGATGTGTGTGTGTGTGTGTGTGTGCATGAGAGAGAGAGAGAGAGAGAGAGAGAGAGAGAGAGTAGCAAGGGAACCAGAGGGCTATTCACTCAAGTGGAGCCTTGTTAGGAAAATGTAATTAACGACACATCTATTTTGACCCTGGATGAGGATGGAACATGGAAGCAAATAGGAGCAGAAAGGTATAGTAGATATGGCCAGCCACACCAGAGGCAGGGAAAGGTGAAATTTATGTATCTGAAATAATCAGCCAAACAGTTGACTGTAGGACTGTAGTCTCAAAGTGAACAATGTCCTTGAAATTCTAAATGGGGAAGGGGAGTCTTTTGTCCTATCTGGTGCTTCTGTAGCTTTCACCATCTTTCTTCATAAGTTCCCTGGAGGCGACAAGGGTCATTTATTATGGTCACCTGAGAATATCCTGGAGATGTATCATTCCTGCGATTATCCTCGCAGGAGGAGCGCTTGTTCTTGTCAAGCTTTCTTGCTTCCTCTTTTGCAAAGACGAGAATGGATGGTGGGGGGGGGGGAGAGGGACCTCCATTAATCACTTTCTGGCTGAGTACCGAGGTTCCAGTCTGCCTCCTGATCACTTCTGATCTCTGTCACATTTTTCAGATGTGCTCCTCAGGGGGCTTGTATTATGCAGCCAATTTGAGAGACCTTAACGACCAGGTATTAAACGTCCAGACTTAAAACATAAAGTGGATGTAGGCTTCATTGGAAAGTCTTTTATCCTAAAACTACAGTTTTTCTCATGGGATTTCTTGGGAGGAAGCCACTAAGCCAGAGATGGACTTGGAATCCAAAGCCAATGCAAGTGTGGCTCAGTGGTCTGTGGTCCTGGGTTCAATCCCTGGTATCTCCAGGTGGGACGACCTCTGAAACCTTAGAGAGATCAGTGTAGACAATACTGAGCTAGATAGATCAATAGTCTGATATGGTGAAAGACAGATTCTTATGAACAAATACATCCTTAAGTGGAAGATGATCAGGGGCCTATAAAATAAATCCTCTAAGGCAGGACCCATTAAGTGGGTCGCAAACCAATTTCAGGTGGGTCACGTAGCACTTGGCTATTGAAAATACAGAGTTGAAAATACAGGGTACAGAGCTGCTGGACAGAGTGGGTTCCCGGTGGAAGAGAGGCCTGGTGCTTTGCCCTGAATAGGTGGGATGATGGGATGCTTGAAAGGGGGAAGGGCTGTGTGGTTGGAGAAGGTTCCAAGTCTGCTTTCTGCTTTGCCTTCTGAGCTGGAATGTTTGAATTTTGATTCATGCAAAATAACAGCACGAGCACACTATGTAATGGGACCTTTGGATGATTGCGGCTTAGGTTTGAAGCCTACACTGATGATGTCACTTCCAGCCATGACATCACTTCCAGGTTAATGACATCACTTCCGGTTGTTCCTGACAGACTGGGAGGGCAGATTTAGGTTGGACATTAGAAAAAAATGTTCTTAAAGGTAGCAGTAGAGTCTAGGAGTCTAGAATGGAACTAATTATCAGGGAGGGTGGGTGACACTCCTGATGGTCGGCTCAAAAAGCAGCCCACCCTGATTTCACTGAGTAACAAGAAATATCTCTTACTGTGCTTTATAGCTTAGTCCTCAGTGAAACCGTGAGCAGAAATTCCTGCAGTTCTCCTCCACTCTGCTTTTTGGAGAACAAGCAATCCTTCTCCGTGTCCGGGGCAGGGAAACTTGCTTCGACAGCTCAGGCAACTTCCTAATCTTACCACCACAAGAGACAGAACCTTCTTCCTCAAGTGGGGCAATCCATAGATACCTGCTGGGTCCCGCAAAGGCCAAGCCAAAGTCTTTGGCTTTCATGTTGGATGTGATAGTCAATATGAGGGAGAACTGCGCTGAGCTTTGTTGTATCCTAATGATTCCTGCTGGTAATGGGAAAATAAATTCTTTTGATTTCCTTTTGATTTTTCCCCCCATCTCCCTTTCCCTTTCATGGTTCTCCCCTTTTATTCTCATGCTCCTCTTTCCGCAGCATCTCCTGTTGTTTATTCCCAATTTAAAATACAGTTTAAAAAGCTGCCGTTGATTTCAATTAAATACCCCCTTTGGGAATATTGCAAAACACACACACCGAGGCACAGAGCACCAGTTTGATAGTTTCCATGGTAAAGTATTCAGTGCCTAATTGGGAAGAGCTGAAAGACTTGTGGAGGGTTGTCTATCTCTCTTTTTTTTATTTCCTGAAAAATACTCCTCTCGCTGGGAGCACTGACTGGACATCAGTCTTGGGTTTTTCTCCTCCAAACACCACCCAATTCTGATCTTCAGCATCAAGCCCCACATACAGCTGGTTCTGTGGCTAGGGAGCAAACCATGCAAGGATACATTTTCAGTCCAGTCTCAGAAGGGAATGGGTCATTCAAGGGGCTTTCACAGGTTATATGGGTCCCTGCATTCTGCTAGAGATGGAATGTGAGGTGGATCAGGGCCCCTCTCAGATTGGGATAATGGCGTGGGAGTAGGAGGACTTTAACCTTACTATGGCCCTAATCTGTCTCTCCCTGCAAGAAACAACATGAGGACTAGGTGCCTTTAAAAAGGGGGTGGACCGATTTATGGAGGAAAAATCCACCACAGCTTACAAGTCATGATGACTGCTTGCAAGCTGTGGGTTTTAAGAAGTAGCCTCTCTCTAAATGCCAGATGCCAGGGATGGCAACAGTATACCAGTATTGTGTTTTCTCAGGTGCTCCCAGAGGCATCTGGTGGGCCACTGTGAGATCCAGGAAGCTGGACTAGATGGGCCCTTGGCCTGAACCAATGGGGCTCTTCTTATGCTCTTATGAGAGAAAGCTTCCACTGGTTTAAAGCCCCTCATATCAGGCCCGTCAAACTCATTTCATACAGCGGGGCCGAACAGCATTCATGATGCCTGCTGAGGGTCGGAAGTGATGTCATTATGCAGGAAGTGATGTCATTAAACAGGTCCTAATCAGATACAAGCACTTTTTCTCACTTAGGAACTCATTAGCTGCAAATGACAGAAGAGAAAATACACAAATCTTGAACGTATTTCAAGATATGGGAGAGTCCAGCTAACATGCTAGCTGCCTTTTCAGCAGTGACACCTCAGCATTGCTCAGCAGCTGAGAACCTAAGGGCCAGATAAAAAGCTTCTGGGATCACATCCGGCCCCCAGCCTTATGTTTGACACCCCTGTCTCTACCACAGCAGCCAACCTGGCTGCTGTTCAACACATGCCTCTGCACCTGAGTAACTGATTTAATGTCTTGTGGGGGGGTTTGGCCCCAAGCAGGGCAGGAGGTCTGGTCTAGAGGGTAGAGCTTCTGTTTGCCTGAAGATAACATCCGAAGGTCGCCAGTTCGAGGCCACCGGCACCTTGAAGCAGCTGACAAGCCTAGCTGAGTTATGCTGAAGTTATTCCACCTGCTCTTTGGCCGCTGTCAGCCTGTGTGGGAGGAAAATGGAGGCCAGAATGTGATGCCAGATCATTAAAGATTCATCTGAAATGTTGTGGTTCTTGAAAGACAGAACCTTCTTCAACTGTAAAAATCCCTATTGGGATTTAGTATTGCCTGCCTATGTAAACCGCCTTGAATTAAAGTCTGAGGAGAAATCTGATGACCAAGAAAGGCGGTATAAAAATACCTAAAAAAAAAAAAAAAAAAAAAAAAAAAAGCACCTCTGCAAAGCTGACCCAGGCTGAAATATTTGAATGCAACACATGTCTCAGTCATTCCCATTGCTTTACCTCAATGGAACAATCCTTTGGGATTCTTGGGAGTGAGGATGGCACTTTTCCTACCTGCTCAATTTCCTGCTTTAATAAGGCACTTCAGACATTCTCATTTCTGGGGAAACAGCAGGAGGAGGAGGAAGAGAAGAAGGCAACGGCATTGGCCAATTCTGGTTGCTCAGCATATCCATGGCCTAACGGCAATCACCCTCTTGCACATGAAGTTTTAAAGTACTGTCAGGAAAGCAGTGTGGCGTTTTAATTTTCTCACTGTCTACGGAGGCAATCGCATAATTAACAAAGCACTAGGAACAGTCATTTAAAACAAATAGCAAGAGCTGGTGTGCAGAGGGGAAAGGGGAACAGTCTTTAGGGGAAAAAAATGAAGTGTTTTTTTAAAATAACCTTGTACTCTGGGCTACCAGAACATTGCTATCTGTGAGGATTGCAATGATAATCCAGAGGGTGTACATTCTTCACCCGATGAAACCGACTAGCAGGATGTTCTAGTTAGACCAAAAAAAAAAAAAAAACTTCTTCAGGCAGCACATATTTGATCTGTGGAACTCACTGCCACAAGACTGCATTTGCTCAGGTGGCTTTAAAAACAGACTTGACATATCCATAGAAGGAATAGATCTGTCAATGGCTAGTAGTCATGATGATTAAACTGGAGTCTGGAGGTGAGGCTGTTGCCTTGCTTGGAAAAGCTAAGCAGGATCAGCTCGGGTCTCACTTTGAGAGACAGAGAAGTGTGAGGAGTGGACTGACAAGAAATGGATAACATCCTGAGAACCAACCTGAGGCTGGTTATATATTCCCTTCACCCCAGGTAACACTGAAGTAGCCCCAATGGGTCTATTTGGATCCATGCCACCTAATTAGGGGATTGGACAAGTTTCTGGAGGAAAAATCCATTACGGGTTACAAGCCATGATGTGAATGTCCAACCTCCTGATTTTAGAAATGGGCTATGTCAGGGAGGGCACCAGGATGCAGGTCTCTTGTTATCTGGTGTGCTCCCTGGGGCATTTGGTGGGCTGCTGTGAAATACAGGAAGCTGGACTAGATGGGCCTATGGCCTGATCCAGTGGGGCTGTTCTTATGTTCTTAATTAGGTGGCGCAAATCCGAGCAACCCGGGGCTCGCCCAGAACAGGGACTGGCCTGGGAATGGGGCTAGGATCCGTTATAAGTTCCAAATCCTGGCCCTACCTCCTGCTATCTGACCGCCCACCCACCCGCTCACCATCCTGCCCGCTGCCTGCCCTCAAAATGTCTCCCTCCTGCTTCCTACTCACCTTCCTCACCACACCCTCCCCCCGCGCTAGCCAAGCTCAACCAGTGCAAACTCACCCTGCCCCAGGGCCCATGTTGGCGTGGGAAGGCCAGCACACATCCATGCACCTATTTCCCCTGAGAGTGGCACGAAAGTGCGTTACGGCACTTTTGTGACACTCATCGGCTGGCACAAGGGACTTGTGCCAGCCGAGTGGGCACTTTGGATTGCGCCAGTGGAGACCAGTTCTTGAGAGATAATAGCAGCAGTTATTGTATTCATGCCCTGCTTGAAGGTTGAACATTATGGAAAGCAGGATGCTCTTCTTATGTCCTCAATCAGGAGGTGATAGCTCAGGGTAGAACACTTACCTTGCATCTAGAAAATCCAGGGTTCAAATGCTAGCATCTCCTAAAAGGGCAGTGAAAGTTCTCTCTGGAATTCTGGATTACAGTTGCCCATTAATTTTAATAAAACAGTCCCAGAGAGATGAATGGTCTGGCTCAGTAACACATCAACTTCCTAGTTCAGTGATTCTCAAACGTTTAAGCACCAGGACTCACTTTTTAGAATGACAGTCTGTCAGGAACAACTGGAAGTGATGTCATTAACCTGGAAGTGATGTCATGGCTGGAAGGGACATAATCCATTTAGTCTTCAAACCTAAGCTGCAATCAGCCAATGGTCCCATTGCATAGCGTGCTTGTGCTGTTATTTTGCACAGCTTAGAATTCAAACGTTCCAGCTCGGAAGTCAAAGCAGAACGTAGACTTGGATCCTTCATCAACCACACAGCCCTCCCCCCTTTCCAGCATCCCATCTTCCCTCCTATTCAGGGCAAAGCACCAGACCTCTCTCCCACCAGGAGCTTGCCCTGACCAGCAACTCTGCATCTGTATTTTCAGTGCTGTATTTTCAATGACAGCTGAGGTAGGCGCTACACGACCCACCTGAAATTGACTCACAACCCACCTTGTGGGTCCCAACCCAGAATTTGAGGAAAGCTGTCCTGGTTCAATTAATAATGGAAACAAATGATTGATTTTGGAAATGGAGTGAGTCTGTTGGAGACCGAGAAATGGTGAGTGATTCCCTGAACTCATGGCAGAACCTCTGGGGTGGTGGATCTATCTTTCTGAGCTTTCTTCAATATCCTCGCAAGCCAGATAGGGCTGTATCGTCATAATCAGCAATCTTCTGGTAGAAAGAGCAAACAGTGCTATGAAACTAAGAACTGTTCAGGTTCAGTGACCAGGTATAGGCAGCTGATGACTTTCTCAGAATTCCTGTAATTACCCAGCGCGGAGACCGTAGATTCGCGGCGACAGCAGGGGCCTTGTGTGTATCTGTGCACTCTCACTGGAGAAATTGTTTTGACACCCTCCAGCACAATCCTGTAATTTTACACAAATACCAGCTGTTCTCTAGTCTCCATCCTTCCCAACCTCTCATTTTCCACCTGAGGCTCCTTCCTTCATGCTCCGCAATGATGGCTCACAGATGTCAGGCAGAAGGCTCAAGGGCTTGGATGACAAGAAGATCATGTTCTTACAAGCTCCTTCCGCAAGTCCCGCTCTTGGCCAGGGGTCCCGTGTACTTTGAAGTGCTGTGATCCACAGATCACGCTGGGGTCACTCTCCTATTCACTTCTAGCACCCACAGAGGAAGCAATGTCTATCGCCCCAACCAGAGATGGACTGCAAGGTCCAGCAGGCAAGCAAATGGTCAGTACAGTGGCACTCACAACAGAAGTCCTAATTCATAACCTTGGCCAACACCCAGTAGGACTCTTCAACAGGACCAGATTTACAATGCAGAACCTTGGTTGGGTATCAAGGAACCTGGAATGTAGCTCCAGGAAATTACAGGTGGCCCTCGTTAAGGATAACTGCAGGTATTGAAACCCACAGTTTTTTGGGGGGGCCCTTTAAGCTTCCAGAGGAGAGGGGAGCTGTGTTTGTGGAAAGCCTTAGAAGGTTGCTTCTGGTTTTACAAAAAAAATGGAAGTGACGTTTTAAGTCTAAAAAGGCCTTAGAAGGCCTTCTGAGTGCCTCAGATACTCCAGGTCTGCCCACAGGTCTGGGTTCAGGGCACCCAAGGATGAAGGCATTCATGGGCTCTGAATTTGTGGGAAATGTGGGCAGACCTGTACTCTTGCAAGGGGAGTTGTGTCTTTTATTTTGCCTCTCTAAAAGAGGTTTGTTCTTGGTTATTGGCCCCATACTCTATCCTTGAGGCATGCACTTTGATAAAGTTCTGATGTCTTCTGCTAGGCTCTGGGGCTGGTGTTGTGATGAAGATGGACTTAAAATTGTGGAAGTGATCCTGAGCATATTAAGGAGACCCTGGACAGTCTAGAGAAGCCACCTGTTGGGAGCCGGAGGAAAGGGATGGGGACCAAATTCCCTCCCCTCCTTGGAAAGGAGTAGACTAGAGAAACTGAGAACCAATTGAAAGGCGCAGCTTCCTTCTTCCTGCCCCCACACTGTTGAAGAGAGAGAACTGGCATCCAACAGAGGGCCTAGCCATGTAGTGACATCCAGACCCACCACAACCACAGGTTATCGCAAAAAGCTTATTTGTCTGAGAACCTAGCAAATTTTTCCTAGCAGTTGAATTAACCCAGCACTTTTATACCCCAAGAGCCCTGAAAAAAAGGGTAAGTTGCATCCATTTATCTATCAGTGCCTTTTGGTACCTTGGGCAGTGGCTCAGACCTCCTCTTCAAATTGAATTGCGGACAACTTAAAGAATGAGTTGAACTGTTGAATTTCACGTCCTTTGGAGTCACACAAAGAATCCCCCTTGGCTCTAGAGTGAAAGATGAGATCTTTGTCCACTGGTACATTGGACATTGTTTGTTTAACAGGCAGCAGAATGCCACCCACTTTAACAGGGGAGAGATGCCAGCTCAGAAAAGGCACAGGCTCAATATGAGTAGGGTGGAACTTCAGGACCAAACTGAACTCAGGAGAAAGCTGGGAAGCATCAGAGGACATCATTTGCTGGGAGGAACCAGTGCAATAATAAGTCTTCTGCTCTGCTTTGTTTATTCACTAGTCAGAGTAACCAGAAACCAAAACTGAGCCAATCACTCATTTCCATACAATAAATGGAAATAAATTTCAACAAAGCATGAAAGGTAACTCATCCAAAAAGGAAATAGTCTAATCTTAGAATCATAGAGTTGGGACCTACAAGATCATTGGGTCCAACCCACTCCCAATGTGGGCTTGTCCACAGCTACAACATCCTGGAAAGGTAGCTATCCAGCCTTGGGTTAAAAGACTGCCACCAATGGAGAGTCTGTCACCTTCCAAAGCAGACCGTAATGTTTAAACAAAATCAGCTCTGTTGCAATAAACTCCTTTGTCTTGATCTTACTCTCTGGAGCAACCGAGGACAAATTGGCTTCATTTGCTATGTATTTATAGCTAGTTATGTATCCCATCATGTGCATCTCGACACACAGACATACTCAGTGCAGACATACTCGGTGAGTAAGTTGGTCCAGGTCAACACCCATTTCCTCTTTGTGGGAGATGACATTGGTTTCCAATTACGTGCCCAGGACTTTCCTGGCTGCAATCAACATGTTCATTATGAACGGTGTTTTTTTTCCCAACAGGGTTCTCCACATCTCCCCTAGAAAATAAATCAGGCGGCAGTACCAGGTTCTTAGTTATCCGGTTACAGTGCGGTTGTAAAACTTGCAAGCATTGAATGGGTTGCTGTCTAAGAGAGACTGGTGCTGTTTTTCTACCCTTTGCCAGACATGCAAATCCCAGACAGCATTGTGGCAGTAGTGTCATGGAGTGCCCTTGCTTCTTGTCATATCATTAACTAATTAGCCCCTCTGTGCATTATACTTGCCTTAATCCTAACCCTCTGAGCGAGAGTGCGGGTCTGCCACTTGTCCAATGGTGCACTTGGAATCGATGCTTTTGTATTTGGTACCGATTCGGAACAGGCTGTAATGACATAACCCCATGGCTTAGTGCCAGCCAGCCAACATCAGAAGCACTACATTAAAAAAAAAAGGAATATGATAGCAGGCATGAATTTTTTTGCCTCTCCATCGCAGGAACAAAGGGCAAAAAATTCAAGCTTCACAACAGGAAAGGGGAGCCCTGTTATTTTATACCCATGACTGGTAATGCGAAGGTGGACTTAACAAGCATGTCATCCGAGGTGTCTTAACGTTTCACTGGAAAGGTAACAATATCACACCAAATCATGGCAACAGCCTTGAGGGCATTAAATGCACGGGCTGGAACTGTAATCTTGAAGAGCCCAGGGACTGGCGGAGGAAGATAATGGAGTGCTTCTTTTCTGACCCATTAAACAAGCCAACTCATTTCATGTGAGATAAACCACTGGCCGCACAAAGATCCCTTTGCTGATGAGGAAACGGGCAGAGCATCATAGAACATTCGAGTTGAATCTGCTTCTGCTGGAAACCTCTGCGCTCAACTTTAGAGGTATCCGACTGAATGAGCCCTCTCCAGATAGGAAACAGGGGAAAAAAATGGAAACCTCCATTGAAAGTTTTTTTCCTCATTTTTGCACAAGGCAGGAGGTCTGTTTGGATTTCCTGTGCTCGGAATAGGTCCTGGTCACTGTGTGGTGCGCTGCGGCCATGCAGAGAATTGGAAACCCCATTAAAACATTGTGCTGCAAATACCACCCATTCATAATGTGGACAGCTCCCAATGGCATTCACCACTTAATGGTGCCTTTTTGTAGGGTTAAATGGGATGACACCGATTTGGGGGAAAAACGATGTTGGGCGCTTAACCAAATGGTACATTTCTTAAATGGGGAAAGTGGCCAGGATGAAGTGCGCACCTGCCCACCCACCGAGCAGGACAAGATGTTGCTGTTTTCTCACGTGACTCAGCTGATGAGATTCCTTTCTCTTTAAGCTTGGCAAGCAACCTGGGGATTTGAGTCATCTTTCTGAGCGAGGGTGTTGATCTGCTCTTCTTCTTGGTCTATTTTTAAAGCCTTGGATGGTTTTTATCATTTCAAACCTTGGATTGTTTGGGGAAATGAATGCAAATGGATACAGTCTTAGGTGCCATCTGTTTGCCTTTAGTGCTTATGCTAACTATTTGCTGGTTTGCATTTGACTGTGGGGCTGAGGCTGCAGCTTGGTGGCTTGCGAGCATGCTTTGCGTGCAGAAGCTCTTGGCTTCCACCACCCCCCCCCCCCCGACATCTCCAGGTAGGGCAGAGAAACATTTCTGCCTGAAATCCCAGAGAGCTGTGACTAAGTCAGAGTCAACAATACTGAGCTCAAAGCACCAAAGTTCCGAGGTCGGATGAGGCAGCTTCTTATGTAATTGAAATGCTCTCTTTTTCTCGCTGCAGTCTAATAAGGCTTTGGATCCTTGTGCAGTCGACTGGGTAGGGTGGAGGAACCGTGCTTGGGATGTTGCTGGAAACATGGACTTTTGGAGCTTGTGGGTTTGCAGACAGGGAGAAAGTGATGTTTCCCAGTAGACCTCGAAGTACGCTAAGAAAGATGGACTCCATATGGAACTGCCCTCCAAAGTCAATTGGGGAGCCTCTGCTTTGGGTTTCACTGTTGAAGGTAGTGTGGCTGGAGTAGGTGGGTGCCCGGGGCTGGGTGATGCCCCAGTGCCACCCTCTGTGCCTACTCTTCCCCTGTGCTGGCACAGCCCTAGGTTTCCCAGGTGGTATAAAACCACCAGAAATTCTTTTCTTGGGAACCATACAGGGGCAGATGGGAGGGTGAATTTAGTGCAATTTGCTGTACGACTTGGTTAAGTGCTGTCATTCTCCCCCAGTGGAGACTGTGAAAAACTGCCACTCTGCCATGGAGGGGGGAATAAACCCCCTGGCACTGGCTTAGCTATGCCACTGCTGCAAGAGGCGACTCTAGATGTTAAAAGGTGAGACTGGTGGGAACTGGGGTTTCATCCAGGTTGTGGAACTCCTTCTTCTGTGAGGTTTATCTAATTTTCATAAGATCACAACGTCAACCCTTTTCCATCGGACCTGTGGGCCCAGTACATTGACTGACAGAGTTGGGGGGGAGGGGAGGAAGTTCCCACTGGTTTTATGCTGCTAGTTGAGTTTGGTTGCTGGATGCGATCTGTTTAGGTTTCCTTTCAGTCGGCATGGCTGTTCTTTGTTGTTAAGCATGCTTCTTGGTGTGAGAAGTGGGACATTCCAAGCTGCCATAAGAACATAAGAACAGCCCCACTGGATCAGGCCATAGGCCCATCTAGTTCAGCTTTCTGTATCTCACAGCAGCCCACCAAATGCCCCAGGGAGCACACCTGATAATAAGAGGCCTCATTCTGGTGCCCTCACTTGCTTCTGGCCTTCTGATATAGCCCATTTCTAAAATCAGGAGGTTGCACATACGCATCATGGCTTGTAACCCGTAATGGATTTTTCCTCCAGAAACTTGTCCAATCCCCTTTTAAAGGTGCCCAGTCTAGACGCCATCACCACATTCTATGACAAGGAGTTCCACAGACCAACCATACACTGAGTAAAGAAATATTTTCTTTTGTCTGAGTCAGGTCAGTGTCCATCTGCTTTAGGGTGGTCCAGAGGAGTCTTACTGGATCAGGCCATGGGCCCATCAGCTCCAGAATCTCACAATGGCCCAACAAATGCCTCTGGGAACAGCAGCTATCTGGGGTTTCAGATAAGGTTCTTTTTCTTCTCTCTCCAGATATCCCCAGGGCGGGGTGGGGGGTACAAGCTGAGACCTTCTCCATGCCAGGCATGCATTCCGTCATTGAGTTCCAGCCCCACCCCCTTGTGCTGCTAAGCCTTGTGTGGCTATGATGCTATTTTCTCCCTTCACCTGCAGAAGCCTGGCATCTAGATCAAACTGGATGCAGCGAATGGAACGGCCTTGAGTGCTTATCCTGTTTCTTTGAGATGATTTAAAAATGGGCTCAATCAGCTTGGAAGGCCTGTTATTATTATTATCACTGATAATCCTGCTCTCCTCTTCATATTGATTGTTGCAAGGAGGAAAATTAAGCATCCTGAACCAACTTGTCGTCCCTGCTATAATTCCCCTTTCCCTTAAGGTAGCTATCACCACCTCTGCCACTCTTAAGATTTGTGAGTGGGGAGTAGTGGGTTGTTACCCTTCTGGGCCACTTAATTACATTCTCATTTCTTTAGGAATACAGCTGACATACAATTATTTCCATGATTAACACTCTTGTTCAGCTAATTGTAATTATACCTTATAATCACAGTTATGATCATCAATTACTCATCCCAGTCTCATTTAGATGCTTTTCTTTATAGGAGTTGCAGGAAGTTGCTTTGAACTATTAATACACACACAGACACAGAGACAGACACACACTTGAACTTTGCAAAAACTTATCTAGGCAAGGGCTAGAGCAGTGCTTCTCAATGTGTGTTCCCCTCTGTACCACTTCGCATAGTCCGCCTATTGAAAATACCACCAGAAGTGACTGGAAATGATGTTGTCGCCAGCCAGTTTGGAACTGGTTGGCGACCTTCAGTCTCGAAAGACTATGGTATAAGCCTACAGCACCCGGTATTCCCAGGTGGTCTCCCATCCAAGTACTAACCAGGCCTGACCCTGCTTAGCTTCCGAGATCAGACAAGATCAAGCATCTGCAGAGGAACAGTTGCTGGAAGGCCAGATGGAATGCAACAAACACCAGTAAGAGGCTCAGGGTGGACAGGAGGGCTCTTTCAAGCATGCAGAAAGTGCATGCTGAAGTTCTGCCCACTGAGTTGAGCCCCTTACTACTGCTTGTCATGTTGCATTGCTGGTCTCACTGCCAGGCTGCCCGGGGGCCTTGAGCATACCTTGTATACTACCTCGAGTACCGCTGGCTGACAAACCTTGGGCTAGAGAAAGAATAAGGTCTTCCCTACCTCCATGTCCAGATTGCTTCACCCAAGCTCTGCCTCTCTGCCTAGAAGGGTCAGACTTCTTGCATTCTTCCTTTGCTTTGTCACATTCATCTTGTCCCACTGCCAGCTTTGATGTGTAGGTTCAAGACAGTGCAAGATTTTGGGGGGGGGGGAAACAGGCTGTTTCCTCAATGACTCATGGCCCAATCCTATCCAATTTTCCAGTACTGATGCAGTTGTGCCAGTGGGGTGTGCATTGCATCCTGTGGTGGGGGGGCAATCACTGGGGCCTTCTCAATGTATGGGAACATGTGTTCTCTTACCATGAGGCTGCATTGTGGCTACCCCAGAGCTAGAAAATGGGATAGGATTGGGTCCTCAAGCTTTTGCTCAGGTCTGGGGGATCTGGATCTACTGTCACTGTGGAGTTGGTGGTCCCTGGAACTGGGTCTGGTCCATTCCAATTTGACTGCTTCCCCTTTCTCAGAGTTTGACTCGGAGCTCCTGCAGGCCCACAGGGTCAAAGTACACAGCAGCTCCCATAGATCCACACAATCGGGATCTTTCCCCCATAAAATCTTTGTGCAGAAATTTTTCTGGGAACAGAAACTTAGAGGCAGAAGCAAACAAATGAACAACAACCAAAAACCAATCTCAATTCAACCCTTGTCACGTATAATGGGAATAACTCACATTCCAAATGGTGATTAATGATCTGTTTGCAATTTTCAGTTTTGATGTACAGTCTATGTAAATATTAGTGCAAAGGGAAAGGCTATGGAAATGCACTCAGCTCTCTTCTCTTATGAAGAGAAATCTTTGCTCATTTATTTAGCCACAGCTATTAACTGGCAATGCACCAGTCTGCAGCCACAGTTTGCTTTCAGGTGAAATCTTAGGAGTTCCCTGGTCTTCTGGGTGGCACTTGATACCATTGATCATGGTATTCTTTTGGACCGTCACCCAAGATGTGGAGAAGGAGCTCTGCATCCTCGAGGTTCCTATGTGGATTGCCGTTTCCAGAAGGTAAAGAAGGTGATGGGAAAGTCAGGATGGTGTAGAGGTTTGGGAGTTGGACTTAGACCTGCAACATACAGGTTCAAATTCCCTCTTAGCCATGAAGCTTCCTGGGGTGACCTTGGGCCAGTCACACTCCCTGAGTCTCACCTACCTCTCAGGGTTGTTGTGAGGACAAAAGGAGGGGAAAGAACTAAGTACACCATCCTGAGTTCCTTGGAGGAAGGGCAGCATAAAAATGTGAAATCTATCTATCTATCTATCTATCTATCTATCTATCTATCTATCTATCTATCTATCTATCTATCTATCTATCTATCTATCTATGAGGCTCCTCTTAAGATGCTGTCTTCTATTTAGTTGTCTGTCTTCACCCCAGTGTGACATCTTTTCTCGATTGCTGGTGCTGCTGTATATTTTACTTCTTTTTAAAGACTGTGAGCACTTAGGGGGCCAGAGACCCCTTTAGTTATTTAGTTTGCTATGTAAAAACCATGTAGGTGTTGAAGAGAGCCATGCAAGCATTCTTCACCCTCAGCATATCTCTGAATAATGACCAGTTCACACTCAGTTTGAATAAGCAGTTCACACAAACAGTTTGAACAAGACTCACCTTCTCCAGCAAGGCAAGAATAGGGACAAAGGACATATAAGAGCAGTGGCATCACTAACGGGTGTGGGAGTGCAGGTCACACTGGGGGACACACAAGGGGAGGGAGGTGACACCTCTGCTGGCCAAAATTTAAAAAAACCTTTGTATTTTTGAATAACACCATCATGTTATATATCAATTGATGTGTAATTTCATGCAGAATGCAATGAAACAAACTCAGCTGAAATATCTCTATTCTATCAAAAGTTATAGCCAAAAAACCAACTCCATTGGGGTGATAGTGCATCATCATGCCCACCAGCCACGGGCGTTGTCCTTCCCACTGCATGGAAGGAGGTCCATCAAGGGTTTTCTTACTAGTGAGTAGAGTCAAATAAAGCTGATTGTCATGTTGTTCTCCTACCAAGCCCTGGAGGGATCTTACTAAACCTCACCGATGTATTTTGGAGCCCCATAGGATAGAAAATAAGTGTGTATAAATATAAAAACCTTTGACTTCCGTGAACCAGCTCATGTGGTTTATTTTTCCCAAATGGGATTTTAAAGCACAGGTTTTTACGTGATTAAGGGTTCAGCGCACCAGTTCCTAAAGCTTTAGATACCTTTCTGAAAAATTAATACGGAAGCAATGATACTTGCTATTGCAAAACCCATGGGACACAGTCACTAGAACTAGAGTGAAAAGGTTTCCACAAAAGGTTATTTTACCTGATTGACCTTAAACAAAACTGGAAATACTCTAGCCCAGCACTCTCCTTCCCCCCCCCCACACACTTCCTCCTCTTCTCTGCCCTTTTCCGTTTTGATTTCAGAGAGTGGGAGTAAGAACATAAGAACATAAGAAGAGCCTCGCTGGATCAGGCTGAGGGCCCATCTAGTCCAGCTTCCTGTATCTCACAGTGGCCCACCAAATGCTTCCTTATCTTGAGGAGGCCTCTGTGACTGCCTCCCACCTCAGGATGCAGCACACGCCCCATTGGCATGGCTGCACTGGCTGCATCTAGTCCAGCTTCCTGTATCTCACAGTGGCCCACCAAATGCCCCAGGGAGCACACAAGACAACAGGCACAACTTGCGTCCTGGTGCCCTCCCCTGCATCTGGCAATCAGAGGCAGCCTGCCTCTAAAACCAAGAGCAGGAGGAGTGGCAGAGGTGGTTGATGCTGTACTGCAACAAGAGTGGGCATCTGACATGGCAAGGCAATGATATTTAAGACCCTGGAAGGTCCTGGGCTGGTATAGGGCTAGAAACATGCCTGAGCTAGAACATGTATAGAAACAGAGATGCTGCACTTAGGTATCTGCTTGGTATACAGGCAGCATTCCCCGATAACTGGGACTCCCCGATAACCGGGACTTAGTGAAATCCGATTCCAGCTGTGACCAACAGCAAAGGGATACAGGGCTTCTGTTGAGGCCGCTGAATGCACTCGTTTGTACTTGCTCATGCTCAGTAGCATCTATATCAGGGGTGTCCAAAGTTTTTGGCAGGAGGGCCATATCGTCTCTCTGACACTGTTTCAGGGGCCGGGGAAAGAAAGAATTAATTTACATTTGAAATTTGAATAAATTTACATGTTTACATAAATGAATATATTAAAGATGAACTTATATGAAAGAATGAAGGTCTTGCAATAGCTCAAGGCCTATAAAAGGCCTTGCACAAAGCAAGGCTGGCCTTTCCTTTGCTGCCACTACTGCATCACAGACATGAAACAGCAAGCAGTGGAGGAAGCCCTCATCCCACAGCTCACGCAAAGAGGTCAAACAGTTGCCTTCACGCTGAGAGCAGTTGTGTTGGGCCAGTGCGGGCTGCAACAAATCTCTGGAGGGCCGGAGGCTCATTGGAGACTGGGGGCTCCCTGAGGGCCGCATTGAGAGGCCTCAAGGGCTGCATGTGGCCCCAGGGCCGGGGTTTGGGCACCCCTGATCTATATCAAAAGATTGCTGAATGAGTTCGGGAGAGGGGTGCAGGTTCCTCATGGTTACAGCCCTGAAACAGGCCAGAATGGACCAATGAGGAATATGTTCCCTTTCCTCCCTGGTCTGCACGGGGATTTCATCTCTCCCTCCCTCCAGGGTGGCTCCTCAAATATCTAGCTGGATCCTCAGTTTTGCAGAAAGCTTTACGCTCCTGCTGTTTTATTTTCCAATCATGCACCGCGGGGCTGTTCTCTCGCACAGCCTGTGCTAAGTGTTAAACCCCAGGGTGCTGCCCTTCCCTGGTCCCTGTCACATGCCCAAATATTCAACCCATGCATAATGAACACCCATGCTTAGCCCTTATTTATTCTCTCCCCTAAGTAAGATGTTTCACTGGAGTGTGTTTGGACAGCGGTGTCATAAAAGAAAATACGTCTTTATTAGAACCATCACTGGATACATTTCCTTCCCACATCCTGGGGAAAAAATTATTCTTATTTTTTGCCTTTTTAATAGTTTTATATATTTATGGGCTATTTTGGGCTTGTTTTTAGATAGATGCACCGGTTTGATTGTACAATATACAGTACTATCAAGGATGCTTTGTCTAAAAATCTGAAAATATGGCGGGGGGGAGAGGGAAAACCATGTACAAGTGGTTGATACTCTGTCATTTCAAAGTATTTCTGATTCCTCTCTTGGATCTCGTGTGTCACAGATACAGGACCATAGCTATCTTCTCTTAGATTTGCTAGGTTCTTCAGCCCAGTGCCCCGGGGCAAAGATCTGCAATGGCGCCCTCCCGCCGGATGCCGCCACCCCCTCTGCGTGCAAATCCGCCCCCACACTTACCTGGAGTGCACGGTGCCTCACACAACTCCAGGACGCTTCCTGAAGGTTCCCTGACACTTTAAACTGGCAAACTGGAAGCACCATTTCCGACCCCATCAAATGAATGGAAGGTCTGCCACTGTCATGTGGCAAGGAGTTCCACAGTTTAATGACACGCTGGATAAAGACATATTTTCTTTTGTCTGATTTAACTCTTCCTGACACTCAATTTGAGTGGATGTCCCCTGGTTCTGGTGTTGTGTGAGAGGGGAAAGAACATCCCTCTATTCACTCTAGCCATCCCCTGGATCCCAGTAGGATCATCTTTTCCAGCATTTCACAGTACCTGGGGATTGGGCTATAGCTCAGTAGTAGATCTCGTGGGTTCCTTGCAGTAGCCTCTCCATATCAAGCTGGGGCAGGCCCCTCTAGTGTACACAATGCTCAGTCAATGTAGTAGAAGTCTACTACAGTAGAATAGTCTGATTCTGTATAAGGCAGCATTCAACATTCCTAAGCAAGCCATGTCATTTCAGGGCATGTGTTACCATTTCCGTTTACATAATAACTAGAGATTTCAGTGCTCCTGGAGAATAACCCCATGTGGCCTGCCACGCAGGGGAGGGGAGGTGTTCGAGACCCCCCTGACCTCCCTTTAAATGGCGCTCCATGCATTTGTGCCCCTCGCTTGCCACTGTCGTGCGCTACTCCCTCTGTGTGCCAAATAAGATGCTCCTATTTTGGGCCTGTAAATGTCAGAGGACTTACCAAACGAGGAGATCCTGTTATTGTACGCATACAGCAGCCAGCTGTTTGTTTTCGAGCCGGCGGAGCAGACAACAGGTGGCGAGTGGATTAATCTACCGACCCCAGCACCCTGTGCCGTTTGAAATTGGCCTGTTGAAAATGGGCATTGAGTGGATCCATGCGGAGCCCGGTGTCTGCTGAAATGATTGCTACACTAACATATTCGGATCACAGCCCAAAAGATTGACTCTGAAACTTTATTCCTTTTCACGTGGTTGAAAAGCACATATGATGAACTTAGGGAGGCTCCTGCCTTCTCATCCACTGACAGTTCAGCCCTGTGTGTGCTTACCAAGATGGAAGTCTCACCACTTTCAGTGGGGGCTACTCTCTTGTAACGGTGTTTAGGCTTGCAGTGGGAGCATGTCAGCCGGTCAAAATTCTCTCCATGCCCTGGCAGAACACTGAGTCTAAGGCATTGTGAAGAACAGAACTCAAGAACAGAACTCCAGGCTCAAATCCCTGTTCAGCCATGAAGTTTCCTGGGTGACCTTGGACCAGTCATTCTCAATCTCACCTACACACAGGGTGTGTAGGTTCCCATTCACAGCGCTCTTGTGAGGACAAAAAGAGGGGAGGAAGCATACACACCCTGAGCTCCTTGAAGGAAGGGTGGTATAAAAATGCAAAAAAAGAAAGAAGGAAAGAAAAAGAATAAATTAACTGTGGCTGCCAGGAGCGACTGCCCTGGCGATCTGCACCATAGCCATGACAAAGTTTTTATTATTGTTATTAATGAACAACCAGTCTGGTAGACTTTGACATTTTTTAAAAAAAAGTCCTGACCCCCCCAATTGATTTCAGTAGGGAATGTGCTGCACTAAACTCTCATGGAAAAGTTGAGGAGAGAGGGAGAGGCTCATGGGGAGAGGCTTGAAGGAAAGAGAAGTGATTTCATGCGGTGTTTCTTTTGGGGAGGGAATCGCAGGCCTGGGAGGCAGGAAGGGGGAAAGGGCAGGGTCATTGAGTAGGAGAGCCTGGAATGGCTGGAGAGAGCCAAGCTAAGGCAGGCAGGAAAGCCAGAGATTCGGTCACAGAAAAGTAGAGGCGCTTTCATTGTGATGATGGACTGAGCCTTGAATGGGTGTAGGGCTACACCCTGCAAATGAAGATGGGCACAGCCTGCCGGCGGCAAGGCAGCCTCTTCCAAGGCAGTCTTGCGGCAAGCCAACGTGCTCCGGGCTCAGGCACAATTAGTGGGGAAATAGGAGCTTGGCATTCTGTTGTTCTTTCCAGGTCACTTTGATAAAGCTCCCAGCTGGAGAGACGGGTGGAGGTTGATGGGTTATTATAGCTGCCGCTTTTCATTTATTAGCATGACAGGCAATTCATATTAATAATTCAAGGATGCCTGGCTCTGTTGAGACGAGGGCAACAGATACTCTCTCCCTTCCTCCCAACGCCATCTCTTTTCCAGGGGCTGTTGCTGGCGTCTCCCTTCCCATTCTTTTCTGTGTATGAGCCCTTCTGGTGCAGGAAACCAATTTTCCATTTCTTTTGCCATGAAAACCATTTTGGAAGCTTTTTGTTGTTGTGGAAATGCAAATCATCATCATCATCCATCATCATCATTGATAAATAATAACAGAATAAGGTTAAAAATTAGGGGAAGCACAAGCACTCTGGTGATTTGATTTATTTTTCACATTTTTACACCTCCCTTCCTCCAAGACGTTCAGGGAGGTGTACATGGTTCATTCCCTCCTTTTGTCCTTACAACAACCCTGTGAGGCAGGTGAGACTGAAAGAGAGAGTGACTGGCCCAAGGTCACCCAGGAAGCTTCATGGCGTAGTAGAGATTTGAACCTGGATCTCCCAAGTCTAAGTTCAATTCCCGAACCACTGCAGCATCTTGTCTTCTTGACTGGATAAGACTAGAGCAGTATTTCTCAACATTTGTCCTCCATCATACCATATCACTTCACATGGTCCATGTCACTTCACATGGTTATTTGAAGTACCATGGGAAGTAATTGACAATGACATCATTGCCAGTTACTCGGAAGGCCAGATGCAACACGATAAACACCAGTTAGAGGCTTAGTAAGAGTGGACCGGAGGGCTTTTTCAAGCATGGAAAAGTATGCTTCGGAGCTCTGCCCACTGAGCCAAGCCTCCTACTACTGTTTGTTGTGTCACGTTCTTGGTCTTGCTGCCTGGCAGCAGGGGCACTGCAAGTACCACTAGACCACCGTACCACTGGTTGAGAAACACTGGACGATAGATTTCTTCCAGAGCTAGGTGACAATTTGGGGAGGGTGGTGCAGTATTGGTGGTGATGGTCAAACCTGCTTCAGTTTCCTTTGCCCAGGTGCTTTCTCATGCTTCAAAAACATCCTGCCCTCTCCATTGTGTGTGTATGCGCAACCTCCTGATTTTAGAAATGGGCTATGTCAGAATGCCATGTGCAAGGGAGGGCACCGGGATGAGGTCTCTTGTTATCTGGTGTGCTCCCTGGGGCATTTGGTGGGCCGCTGTGAGATACAGGAAGCTGGACTAGATGGGCCTATGGCCTGATCCAGTGGGGCTGTTCTTATGTTCTTATTGGCGATTTGTTGATGTTTCGATCGGAATCGAGGACCACAGATGTGCCACCTACCTCTTTCCTATTGCACAGTGGTGTTAAATTTATCAGATTTGCATCCCACTCTTCCTTCAACACACTCACGGCATATGTTGTTTGCCCACCCTTTTCTCACAACCACCCTGAGGCCAGTCAGGCTGAGAGCTAAGTAGCTGTCTTGCAATTATAAAGTTGCCAGATTGGCCTACGTCACTTATTATCCTCTTTACAAAACTATCGTCTATCCAATGATTTAATAATTAATTCTGAGAAAACCAAAATGTTGGTTTTCGCTAAATCTTGGGCCCCACTCCCCTGGAAGATAGGCATTCTCTCCTTTCAACAAGTTCAAACTTTTAAATATCTGGGGATTACCTTTCACTTCTGTCACAGCTGGCTCCCTCACAGAAAATCTGCTATTTCTTCACCTTCACTTCATCTAAATGCGATTGCCCATTTTCATTATTCTAGTGGCAATCAGTTCGTCCCCACTGCCCTCCATATATTTAAAACAAAAATTCTTTCCCAACTGCTGTATGGTGCCCGCCCCCCCATTTGGATAGAGGCTGCGAACCAAGATCTGGATCAAGTGGCAGCCTCTTTCCTCAGACGAATTCTGGGGGTTCCCAATTTAATTAGATTATCCACTATTATGCTCGAACTAGGGATCCACCTCCCTTCTACCATCGCGTGGTCCCTTGCTTTTAAGTTCTGGCTTCGCCTACATTTCATTCTGAGTCCCTTTCAAAAGATCTTTCAAAGGACTCTTACCTCTTTAAGTGGTTTAAACTTATCGATTCTAAGCTTTTTCATTAGACCTCTCTCCTGAATCTCTTGCAGATACCAACTTCCATAGGGCCCACTCAATTATCAAATCTAAACTTTGGGAATCTGAATCCAACCAGCTCTCCTCCAATCTCAACCCCCTGCCTGTTCTCCTCAGTTTTTTGGCCTTCTCCCCTTACTTGGTCGCCCTTGCAACTATTTCAGTAAGCTGATTCACCCTATCAAGAGGAGAGCATTCATGCTTGCGAGATTCAATATCTTTCCCTCAGCTGCTCATTTTGGCAGATTTTCCAATATCCCGCGTGATCGCAGATTATGTCCTTTTTGTTCGTTAGAACCGGACACAGTGGACCACATATTACTTTGTTGCCCGGCCCACCAATCTCTTTGAGATATTCACTTGAAACCCTTGCTGTCTTCTCTTTCTGGTACTTCCACTGATCCCTTATTTGTCCTCCTGAGTGACAACTCTGTGGTCATTACCAATGCAGTAGCAGAATTTCTTTCTAAGCTAAAACCCCCACCTTGATTCTCTACCCCCCCTTGTTTTCCCCCTTCCTTCTCTTACCAGTCCCCTGTTGTGACTTTTTTTTTCACTGCAACATAGCCACTGTGCTGGCCATTGTTATTGGTATTTATTTATTGCTTAATGCCAATAAAGGTTTATGGTATGGAAGTTGCCAGATTGCTGGGAGTCTTTGGGATATCAAGCCCAGCAAGTCTTACAGGAAGGCATCCATCCTGTAAGATTTTGTCATAGGACTTTCTTCTATATGATTGGATACAATTGGATACAACTCCTCTCTGCAACTTATGACCCATCTTAAACACAATTTCACTGACGCATATCTCCTACCCTCCGCTTCTTCTTCTTTATTATCTGATTATTATCTGATTATTATTATCTTATATTGTTATTCTGTTTTTCAAAACTATCACTACCATTCCCAAAATAATGATGTCTCAAAAGGAATGAGCAACAGAAATGAAAAGATGAATCTCTGTCCCAAAGAGGATACAATCCTAGCTAAATGGATCTGGGGAGTCAATCCTATTGAACCCATGGCTCTGGAGGCATGGCTAAGGGGGGGGGGTTAGGAATAGGATGAGCTCTTGGCCCTCAAAATTTGTCACTTCACCACTGAGGAGAGGAGAGCATCTAGGTGCTGTTAAATAAAATTTATTTTTGAAGAAACGGGAAAAAAAATTCAGCATGTTTTGATTAAAAAAAATGACTTATTTTAGATTGAAGTAGGAAAAATGGTGTCCTCTTGTCACAGATAAACATATAAAAAAACTTTCTTCCCCTGGATGAGGGCATGGGAGAAGAGGAGGATTTTGGTCTCTTGCCCTTGTAACATTATAATTGCCTGGTTTCTAGGAAACCAGACACGATCTTTTTAAAAAATTTTTTTAAAAATCCTGATTGCATTAAGCTATTTTACCCGTAATCCAAGAGATTTGGGTTTATCGATAAGTGAGAAGCTCATATTCCCAAGATGACTAGTAGCCAGACGCTAATGAGATTGTGCAAACCACTTTAATTAACATACACACATAATAACCGGTTATGGCTTTATCACGCTCAAACAGCAATGGTACTTAAGCCATCTGGTGGGATTATGCAGGCCATGGCTGGTGTCCCTTGAGCTTCCTCCAAAAATAATGTTTCGACCTCCACACTGTTTGCTTTGCTTTTAGCAATGTTCAGATGCTATCATTGCTCATCATGTCTATAATACAGTACTTCTAGAGTAAAAGCACATTACAATCCTTGCCGCATCCATCCTTAAGGAAACCTTTTGAGGAATCTGCTCATATGCCCTGATTTTTAGATACCGAATTGGGGATGAGGAGTTATTAATGGGGGGGGGGGGTTTCCACAAATGTTGACTTGACCAGCTTCTGTTTGTGGCTGCAACTGGCCCCTCACCTCCTCCAAATTTTATCTCTTTTCACATTTTTATACTAAGGAGCTCACGATGGTTGTATGCAGTTCCTCTCCTCCTTTTTTGTCACAACAACCCTACGAGGTAGATGAGGCTGAGCCAGAGTGACTGCCCCAAGGTCACCCAAGAAGCTAAATGGCTGAGGGCCCAATACTATCCAATTTTCCCATGCTGGTGCAATTATGCCAGTGGGGTGTGCACTGCATCCTATGGTGGAGGGGCAGTCACCAGGGCCTTCTCAAGATATGGGAACATGTGTTCTGTTACTACAGGGCTGCATCGTGGCTGCACCAGAGCTGGAAAGTTGGATAGGTTTGGACCCTGAGTGGGGATTTGAACCTGGATCCAAGTCCAATTCCTGGATCCAAGTCCAATTCCAAAACCAGTGCTCTTCAACCTTAGGGGTGGCACCTCAATGGAGTCACGAAGTCTCTGTTGTGGGGCCGCAGAAACTTATGGGAATGAAAAAGGTTGAAGACTAGAGTACCATCAGGTAAAGGGGGAGGCATCTGGTGCACCCCTTCAGGTACCAGGAGATTGTGTCCCAGTCCTGCTTAGATTCTTAGCAATTGTGCTGAAATAGCTTTCACTAGTGCCAGGCTTCATGGTTACTGTTTCTGCATTCTTTAATAGGAATATTTGCTACAGTGAAGAATGCTGGGAGGGCAGAACTTGGGTGGGGATGGATGGGTAGTGGGTGGTGATAGGGGTAGGGAGTGGGAGGCGAGTGTCCCGGGAGGTAAGCGGGATTGATAGTGGGTTCCCAGTCTCATATTTTATTTATTGGGGTTACGGCACAGAAAGGTTGAAAACCATTGCACTACCACACCATCCTGGCTCCATAAAATTCCATCCTGCAATGTAGAGAAGCTAGCTTGGTGTCTCACATCCAAAGCAAACTTTCCTCTCTCCCAAATGCTTTACAGCAGGGGTGAGACCGGGATCTTCTGGCAGAACTCTAGGTGATTTGCAGTGAATAGACAATGGCTTCAGACTCCCAACCGTTTAACGAGGTCCAATAAAAATGCAAGTGTATGACGGCAAATTCAATTTGTCAACAAATGCAAATAAAAGCCGGCAATTCATTAAGTATACGGAATCAATATAGCTCAACCTCTCCTCTAAGGAGGCCCCATGACAGTGAAAATTTCCTCTTGCTACTAAACTTAAGTAGGTATAAATGAATCAATTGCGTATGCTTCCCTTTTTACCCCTGCTTGCATCCCCCTTTCCTTTCCCTGGTTGTTTCCCTTCGGTCCACATCTGAATTGTAGGCTCATCGGGGCAGAGATCTGTTTTTTTTTTTCATTCCATGTAAAGTGCCATGTCCATTGATGGCACAATAATAAGAATAATATCCTCCTCCCTTCCACTGTAGGTTCCCAATTGTCTAGTTCAGCGTTTTTCAACGTTTGCCCCCTGTTGAACTACTTCACATGGTCCACCTGTTGGAAGTACCATGGAAAGTGACTGGCAATGATGTCAGCACCAGTTACTTCCAGATTGGGAGGCCGGATGCGCGTGACAAACACCCGTAAGTGGCTCAGGGCTGTCGGGAGGGCTTTTTTGAGCATGAGAAAAGCGCACACTGGGGCTCTGTCTGACAAGCCGAGCCTCCTACCACTGCTTGTTGCATTGTGTTGCTGGTCTCACTGCCAGGCAGCAGGGGACTGGGGGTCCCACAAATACCACCAAACACCACCTCAAGTACCACCGGTGGTACTAGTACCTCTGGTTGTGAAACACTGGTCTGGTTTAGAATAGATTGTCAGCTTCTTGGAATCAGGGGCCTGTCTAGGACTGTTGTGACTTTTAAAGGTGTCATGTGTATTGATAGCATCATAAGAACCGCCCACGATCTTCAGATTTCCTACAGACAATGTTGAATGCGTCAATACCCAAGCTGTGTATTAATAAGGCTTCCTGCATTTTGAAGGGGTAACTGACCACATTCAGCGATCAATTTCATTCCGCGTCCCATTTCCCTGTCCTCTTGTTTGAATGAGAAGCAAAACGTTGAAGAGTGATAGGTGCTGATGGCTGCTTGGATAGGCTGCTTGGGTTACTCATAAGTAAGCAACTCGTCATTGATACTGCCCTGGAGAATGGAGAGTCTTCTGGCAGAGCCTGTGCTAAATGAGATCAGAGAGGTGGAAGACACTGGTGTTTATTATAAAGCTGATGGCCTCGTTGGTCAAAGATGACAGGCATCGCGCCCCTCAATGGAAAAGTGATTTGATAGACATTGGTCTAAAAGGGGCTGACGGAAAAGCGGTTTTGAAACAGTGTTATGGCTTCTCGTTACGGCACTCTGGGAGGCAATTATTGATCCGGTTCTCTTGTTTCGTTTCCCACCCTTGATCTCCCATGCATGTTTCATTGGGTAAGTTACCGACTGCCAGGTAAAGCAGCAGCCAGTGATATTTGCATGGCATTTAGCTATGAAAGCGTAAGCCACTCAACACAACTGGGGGCTGGCTTAGGATTTAATCAAGGGCATTTTGGATGATGTCGGCGAGCCTGTATTTGCTCGTTCCCCTCTGCTAGGAAATAGCAAAGAACGTCGTTCCTGCTTTACCTGGATTTGATGCATAAATTGCCTGACATACAGTAGTCATCATCTTTAGCTGGCATTCAAATCCTTATCTCGTTCATTCTCTCAAGAGAGCTGGCCCTCTCATGAGGCCGATTGAGGCAGTTGCTTAAGGTGGTGGTGTCTTGCCACAGCAACTCCCCACTGGGCTTTGTGCCCGCTTAAGGTTAATTAGCTTCCCTTGTTAAACTCACAAGTGCAGCAGGCAAAAGTCAGAGTCCAGTTCCAGTCCAATAAGTGCAGATTGCCAAAGCAGAGTCCAGAAATGATATGCTAGGTCACAGTCCAAGGTCAAACTCCGGTCAGGTCAGGTCTCCTCTGGGTCAGGGTAGCCTTTGGTCCTTCTGAAGCTGCCTTTTATCCTTGGATGTCTCATAATCCAAAATGCAGCTCAGCTGTGAGCTACCTTGTTAAGTCCAAATTAGGCTCAGCTGAGCCATCTCTTCAGTCCATGTCCATTCAAAGTCCCATCAAGGTCAAATGAAGCTCAGGTGTCCATCAGAGTCCCATTGGCCTTGATTGATTACAGCTGTGGAGCCAGCCCTGCCCTTCCCAGAGCTGTCAACCAGCTGTCAAAACATGGAATCGCTGTCATCACCACATCACCCACCTGATGATCTTCTGATCTTCCATTACAGGTGGACTAGCAAGGGTCACCCCCCTTCTGCTCATCATTCCTCCTTGTCCCAGTCTCTGACTTCGGGAAGAGCAGGAGAGGAAGTCTAGGGGAGAGGAGAGCCCCTAGAGCAGTGCTTCCCAAACTCCTAGCACTGTAAGTTGTTGCGGGGGAGGGGGAAAGGCAGCAATGCGATCCCCAGGGGATCCCTCTAATCCTAGGGGAGCAGTCACAGAGCAGCCCTCAGATAGCCACAGACCTCTCATCACCACCCCTGTAGTTGGCAACCTTCAGTCTTGAGAGACTATGGTATCGCACTCTGAATGATGGTTCTGGAACAGTGTCTAGTGTGGCTGAAAAGGCCGATTCAGGAGTGACAATCCCTTCCACACTGGGAGCAAGTGCAGTCTGTCCCTGGTCTGTCTCCCTGGCTAGGGGCCTTCCTTCTTGGCCTCTTTGCCTCAGTCTGTTGACCAAGTGTCTCTTCAAACTGGAAAAGGCCATGCTGCACAGCCTGCCTCCAAGCGGGCCACTCAGAGGCCAGGGTTTCCCACTTGTTGAGGTCCACTCCTAAGGCCTACAGATCCCTCTTGCAGATGTCCTTGTATCGCAGCTGTGGTCTACCTGTAGGGCGCTTTCCCTGCACGAGTTCTCCATAGAAGATCCTTTGGGATCCGGCCATCATCCATTCTCACAACATGACCGACCCAACGTAGGCGTCTCTGTTTCAGCAGTGAAACCCCTGAGTGCCTTATGAAACCCTGAGCCCTCCTCTCTCCCATCCCCACCATCCGTTCCAGCTGGTCCACCCTTGGGATTAAATGGCCAGCATCACCCCAGAGTAGGGCAGCCCTCATCCTGTGAGGAGCAGCCAACCCTGTGCCTTGATGGGCGGGAGGAGGGGAATGACAGTGGGAGTACTGGATGTATAGTGTCAGTGGCTGCTCCCCTGCCAGGGTTGTGATGGGACAGGTGGAGTCCCCAACATGGTGGGGCAAGTTTGGAAGCGGACAATAGCATTTGTCTGGATTAGTGAACCTGACAGCATTTCCTGGATGACAGGGGCATGTCCTGAAAGCCCCCAATCGCAATGATAACTGCTTGAGCCCTGCTCTGCACACCCCAAAACACACACAAACCAAACGCTTGTCTTTGCCCACAGTATTGACTTATTGTTTCGGCACTGTCCAATGAACACTCGAGACAACAGATATGGGAGAAAGGGCCACTTTATTTCACATTCTCAACAGAAGAGGAGGCTGAGACCTGCAGCATCCGAGGCAGCGAAGCCCCCTGTGGTGCGGAGGCGGGACCTCTGGGCGGTACCAGAAACCTCTGCCCCCAGGCGGGCATGCACCCGACTCCGAGTCGCACCCTGTTA
>NW_027101439.1:5000-35339 GCF_035046505.1 Tiliqua scincoides | reverse complement strand
GTGCTTCGAGCACCGGCTGCTGTACGAAATCCAAAGGCGCTGGCGTGAATGCAAAGTATGTTGCGTGCCGCCAACATCCTGTTTTTGAAGCGAGGGTGGCTTGATGAGTGGTAACCTGGGGGAGATAAAAGATCCCATTGGGGGCTGAGCCCCAGGGGAGGGGATCTCTGGCTTCCCTCCGCCATGTTGACAGAAGGCATTAAAAATGAGGCTGATGAAAAGGGCGATATTTCTCCCG
This sequence comes from Tiliqua scincoides, assembly GCF_035046505.1. Taxonomy (NCBI): domain Eukaryota; kingdom Metazoa; phylum Chordata; class Lepidosauria; order Squamata; family Scincidae; genus Tiliqua; species Tiliqua scincoides. Next base: position 35,101 of record NW_027101439.1, on the reverse strand, counting down.
CTCTCTGCTTTCCATTCTGATCTTCCCATCGCCCAGCACATTAATCAAACCATCAGCCTCTCATTAAACACCAGACTGCCAGTCACTTGACTGCATAATGCAACCAAGCAACGAAAAAGATTTGCTGTGCTTGGCAAATGGGCATCTGGGAGCCCTGGTATTGCAGCCTTTGTCACCCATAATTTGGTCATCCCTGGCATCGAATAGCAAAGCACACTTCTGCCAACTTAGTTCTTCTCTGCCTTGTGCCCTTGAGTGGGTCTCTTCAATATCCCCCCATCTCTGCCTGTTTTCCATTCCTGTCGCCTGGTCATTCAGAGAGAGAGAGAGAGAGAGAGAGAGAGGATGTCCTATGGCATTGCTTGGGATCTTGATGATTGACGGCTTTCATCCTCAGTGAGGACGCTGACCCTCAGGTCTTCTGTGTGTCGCTTTTGCAATGGCCTCAGCCCCCAGAGAGCATGGAGCATGAACCCTGCTAGAACATGGTTGACCTTCTGGTCTCTCTAGTGGTGCACATAAGTGTTTGCGGACTCCTGTATGAGGAGAACAAGGCTGTTTTCCCAGAGAAACAGGAGGCAGCTTGGACATTGCGTAGGACTACGGTCCACTCGTCTGCAAGAGTCCCAGGAAGGTTTATTCCCAGTTAAAACATCACCCTGGGAGATGGTGCAATCAGGATTCGAGCCATGGTGGGGGCAAAGTGTTAAGCTCCCTACTCCCCCTGCAGACACTGATGTGCTGCTTTTTAATAAAACCAAAACACCACATTGCAATCGATGTGTAATGTGACCACATTACACATGTAGCGCAATATGGCGTTTGGCCTTTGCAGAGTGTAGGCGATTGGCCACCAAGAGGATCTTTCCTCCATTCTCATTGGATCACTTCTGTAGCAGTTCCAGTTTGCTCAGAAACCCCCCTCAGACATAATGGAAGGGTTCCGTAAACGATGCTCTCATTCACCCGTGGTTGCTGGTTGATCTGCAGGAGACAGATTTGCACACTCAAAGAGTACCCTCACCCAGGGCCCACCTTAGGAGCCGCAAGGCCCAGTTGGAAACATGAATTGCAGGGCCTCAGGATCACAGCCAAGGGTTGTAGACTCTTAGTGATCTGCATCAAATTTATTATAGATTTCATGTTGCTGTGGTAGAATGGAAAGCCATCGAGACGTGCACTTAAAAAGTGCATGTGAGTTAATGGACCAAATGGATCCAAGCACATTTTAATGAAAAATTGCATACAAGACTAGAGTAGATTATCCTAGTGCGGGGGGGGCCCTTAGGTGGGGGCCCAATTGGAAGCAATTGGCTTAAAGCCAGCCCTTCCCCCACCAATGTCAGTTGCCCAGACATAGCCATGCATTGCCTTTGCCTCGAGACACAATGACTTTCTCAGACGTCCTCAAACCCATGGCAAGAATACCTTCTGAGCTGAGCGTTTACCTCCCTAGAGAGGCGATGGCAGGACAGCCGAGGCCCTGGGGGAGAACGCAAGATTTGTTGGATTGTTTGTTTGGACTCAAGACCCAGCATGTGGGTCAAGGAGAGCTAGTACTGGATGTTCTCGTGCATTACTCAGGCAGAGCGCTGAGAGTCGATGACAGCTACGGATGACTCGGGTTTCTGACGCCGCCTCTCTGTCCTTAGATGAACTCTGGTCAACCCTGGGTGCTGTGTGAATGCCACTTTTTGAATGACGCTGAATGGGTCGCCAGGGGGAGGAGAGCCGACATAGATCCGGCTATGCTGAAGATTCTTGACCCGAACCCCTTCAGCATGCCTGGGCAGTTTTACTTTCCAGTGGCGCACCTGTAATGAAAGTGTGGGGAGGGGGAGGGAAGAAACCCCAGAAATGAATATTCATGACAAGCCTGCTAATATTCCTTTCTGTTAAAGAAAGAGATAGAGAAGTGGGCCAGAAATATCTATCAATATGAATCCCATCTTAATGGCTTCAGGGCACATCACTGCATCTTTGAAGGAGAATGCTGACAGCATGGTTCTCCTGGAATCTGCTAGATTCATGTTGCTGCTGGGCCTTTAACGTAAAGCAGTCTGCCGCTCATCTTTGTCCCTTTGCAAGCGGATCCTTGGAATGCGTCTATTTATAAGCCCGATACTGTATATTTTAAGTAGTGTTCTCAACGTGCGCGGTATAATAAAACTCCCATCATTTTAGATCTCATTTCTGCGTCCCTTGCAGGGACTCCACGCCTTGGATTCAGCTAATCAAGTTGAAGTGTTTACAGAGGCCTTTTCTCTCCTCCGGCCGCAGTCTCTACGACTGGAATAGCATCAGATGTTCTATTTTTAGGAGGCAGGGGTCTCTCCCTTCCTTTTCCTCCTCACTAAAAACTTGAGATGACCCACAAGCTGCTAGGATGACTCATGCTTTATTCAATAACCTCTCTTAGGGCGCAATCCTAACCAACTTCCCAGCGCTGGCATAGCTGTGCCAGTGGGGCATATGCTGCATCCTGCATTTGGGGGGGGGGCAGTTATGGAGGCATCCTCAAGTTAAGGCAATGTTTGTTCCCTTACCTCGGAGTTGCATTGACCTTACCTTGATGCTGGAAAGTTGGATTGCTCAATTAGGGCCCAGTCCTATCTATTTCCCCTCCGCCAATGCAGCCACACCAAATAATAATAATAACAACAACAACAACAACAACAACAACAACAACAACAAGGTATTTCTATACCGCCTTTCTGGTCATCGGATTTCTCCTCTGACTTTATTCAAGGCAGTTTACATAGGCAGGCATTTCTAAATCCTTACAATCATAGAGGTTCTCTCTTTCAAGAACCAGCAACATATCCGAATGGATCTTCCTGGTTTGGTCTCACTTCTGGCCACCAGTTCTCCCACGCAGGCTGACAAGCAGCTCCATCTCTCACCTGGAGGGCAGCCAAGACGCTTCTTGCTCACACCAAGAGCAGGTGGAATCACTCAGCTGGGCTTGTCAGCTGCTTCAAGGTCTCATTCTCAGCCATTCAGGGAGCTGCCGGTGTCCTCGAACTGGCGACCTTCTGATGTTATCTTCGGGCTAACGAAGGCTCTACCATCTAAACCAGGGGTGTCGAAAGTTTTTGGCAGGAGGGCCACATGGTCTCTCTGACAGGGCCGGGGGGGGGGGAAGAATTAATTTACATTAAAAATTTGAATAAATTTACATAAGTTTACAGAAATGAATATATTAAAGATGAACTTATATGAATGAATGTCTTGCAATAGCTCAAGGCCTATAAAAGGCCTTGCACAAAGCAAGGCTGGCCTTTCCTTTGCTGCTGCTACTGCATCACAGAAGTGAAACAACAAGCAGTGGAGGGAGCCCTCATCCCACAGCTCATGCGAGAGGTCAAATAGTCTCCTTCATGCTGAGAGCAGTTGCGTCTGGCCAGTGCGGGCTCCAATATATCTCCGGAGGGCCAGAGGCTCATTGGAGACTGGGGGCTCCCTGAGGGCCGCATTGAGAGGCCTCGAGGGCCACAAGTGGCCCCAGGGCCGGGGTTTGGGCACCCCTGTTCTGGGCCAGACCTCCTGCCCAAAATGGTTTGTGCTACATTCTGTGGGGAGGGGCAGTCCCAAAGCTCCCCTCTGGATAAAGGAATGTTTATTCCCTCACCCCAGAAATAAGCCTCCGAGGACCAACCAGGCCTACCCAGATTTGTGCCAATGAAACTGGTGCAAATCCGCATGGGCCCAGGTCTGTGGATCGAGGCCAGGAAAGGGGCTAGGATTCAGCAGACGCTGCTACCACCAAACCCACCCCCTTCCTGGACCTGATCTGCTCACCCTCACCCACTCTCCTCACCTCCTCTGCCAGCCTGCCTGGGTTGGCACACCTCCTCCAGCGCACAGAGAGCATCTCCAGCCTCAATGCAAGCATCCAGCCAGCACATGACTTGACTGGTTCTGTGCTGATGTCGCTTCAGGTGAGGCTTCATTTGGTTTTGGAATCTGTCCCTTTTCTGTCGATGGGAACATCAGTCCTTCCTGGACTTTGTTAGTACCTTTGGAAATATTATTCATGTGCGATGTGTATATCGTCTTGCATGTATTTGATCCTTCTTTTTGAGATGGTGTCCTTAACACAGATAATTTGCACTGTATCCTACTTTGAGTCAACATTTTGGAATATTTTCTTCAGTATATTGTTCACTGATGTGCACTCAGAGTGGAGCTCTGTGGGTTGTCCACGATTCTGTCTCCTCCCCTCCCTTTGTTCTTTAAGCTGAGCGAGAATCTGTGAGCAGCGCCCTACATTCCCACCTGATTCTATTTCCTGAACAGCTGGGAACTTTTCACTGTATCCGCCCTGCTTTCCACCCTTCACCTGTGCTCCATCCCCTGCCTTGCTAACGTGACTTATGAGGAAGTCACAAGTCTTAACGTGACTTTCCTTATGAGGAAAGGCTACGGCGTTTGGGCCTCTTCAGCCTAGAAAAGAGACGCCTGAGGGGGGACATGATTGAGACATACAAAATTATGCAGGGGATGGACAGAGTGGATAGGGAGATGCTCTTTACACTCTCACATAACACCAGAACCAGGGGACATCCACTCAAATTGAGTGTTGGGACGACAAAAGAAAATATTTCTTTACTCAGCGTGTGGTCGGTCTGTGGAACTCCTTGCCACAGGATGTGGTGCTGGCGTCTAGCCAAGACGCCTTTAAAAGGGGATTGGACAAGTTTCTGGAGGAAAAATCCATTATGGGGTACAAGCCATGATGCGTATGCGCAACCTCCTGATTTTAGAGATGGGTTATGTCAGAAGGCCAGATGCAAGGGAGGGCATCAGGATGAGGTCTCTTGTTTTCTGGTGTGCTCCCTGGGGCATTTGGTGGGCCGCTGTGAGATACAGGAAGCTGGACTAGATGGGCCTATGGCCTGATCCAGTGGGGCTGTTCTTATGTTCTTATGACTTTCCTTCAAGGACAGTGTTGTCAAATGACCCACAGCCACTGTGTGGGGCATGAACATTTACTCCGCCACTTCCTCTGTGTCCTCTAGGGGGAAGACATCTTGGATCGCAGCTCTGAGCTGATCTACACTGGGGAGATGTCCTGGATTTACCAGCCTTACGGACGAAGCCAGCAACGGGTCTTTTTCCTCTTCGATCACCAGATGGTACTCTGCAAAAAGGTAGTGAAATCTGATCTCGGCTCCCTAATGCAGCCATTTTCAACCACTGTGCCGTGGCACACTGGTGTGCCCTGAGTGGTCCATAGGCGTGCCACAGGAATTTGGGGGGAGGTCATTTATTAATAGGGCCAGTGGGAGATGTGAGCCCCACTGGCAGCGTGGTGTGCCTTGTCAATTGTCAACAACCTGGTGGTGTGCCTTGACCATTGTAGTGCCTTGTCAGTGTGCCGTGAGCTGAAAAAGGTTGAAAATCACTCCCCTAATGTGTGAAGCTCTGTGTTCCCCACCCCAGCTCTCCTCTTGTAAACAATTAAGCAAATCTTCTGAGAGTTCAGAACTCATGTTTATCGTCATTGGCTCCCATGCGACTGATGTTTGGAGGCACACGGTCTCTGCCCCTGAACATACCACAATGCCACCATGACTAGAAGTCATTAATAGATCTTAATTCCATGAAACATACCTCTGTGTATCTGGCATTATTCTTATGTCCAGCTTTTCCTTGGTGGAGCATAAACCCTCCATCATCTGAAACCTTTAAAGAAAAGGACCTTCTCTGTACTGGAATTTCTTGCCTTTAAAGATTCATTTTCTCTTTGCTTTGATGGCCATCAATAATGAAGACTTAGGCAGGCCTTTTGTTTCTGTGTCTCCCTCCAGAGGTGTCACTAGAGGCTGCCATACATGGGGCAGTGACATTGTGACGTCACTTCTGGGTTCTCCTAGAGCATGGGTGCCCAAACCCCAGCCCTGGGGCCACATGCGGCCCTCAAGGCCTCTCAATGCGGCCCTCAGGGAGCCCCCAGTCCCCAGTGAGCCTCTGGCCCTCCAGAGATTTGTTGGAGCCCGCACTGGCCCAACACAGCTGCTCTCAGCGTGAGGGCGACTGTTTGGCCTCTCGCGTGAGCTGTGGGATGAGGGCTCCCTCCACTGCTTGATGTTTCACGACTGTGATGCAGCAGCAGCAGCAAAGGAAAGGCCAGCCCTGCTTTGTGCAAGACCTTTTATAGGCCTTGAGCTATTGCAAAACCTTCACTCATTCATATAAGTTCATCTTCATTATATTCATCTATGTAAATTTATTCAAATTTTAAACATAAATTAATTCTTTTTTTCCCCGGCCCCCGACACAGTGTCAGAGAGATGATGTGGTCCTCCTGCCAAAAACTTTGGACACCCCTGTCCTAGAGTCACAGCAGCGGCTTTGCTGTCTCACTGCCAGCTTGTTCCTTCGCCTTTGGAGGCTCTTGTTATCCTTCCAAAGGAACTGGGGCGGCAGCAAGAACTCAAAGCTACTGAAACACACAGAGGCGGTGGCAGCCTCTATGTACCTGTGACTGCACTGGTGCTACTCCTGCCATGAACATCTTGGCTGGGCCTCACTGCTTTCTGGCCTAGTACACAGGGTGGAAGACCAACCCATTCCCTGCTCGCTATGTCGCTATCTCCTTCTGACATTTCAATTCATTTATTGTTGTTGTTTCAGTTTTGAATGTTTCCCTCCCTCCAGTGATTGCTTTTTATGATGTGAACTACAGTTGTAGGCTCCATTTGCAAGGTAGAAAGGTGGGCTAGGAAGGAACTGGGTTCAAATCACCTCGTTCTTCCATAGGTTCCCCATGTAGCTCCTGATGCTAATTCTCCCCTATAGTTCTGTTTTTCATCTGTACAACAAAGGTTATGACACCCTCTTGTGAAGGACTTGGAAACTCATGGATGAAAAGAGAGAAGTTCACCTAGTTTAATCTCAACCTGAGTTTTTTTTTTCCCCCTTTTATGAATTTTCCAGGGTAATTTGAGTAAGTTATTTGAAACAAATGCAAGGAATCACTGACTGCCAATCACATCAGGGTACAATAAATGTTGTATCTGTCATACCACCAGGGAATTTGCATGGCAGGGGAAGCTGTGATCCTTCTGACTGATTGGCTTTGAGTCCTGGTTCTTCATGGCTTCGTCTTTCATGTTGACGCTTATTAATTTTAATAAGGTATCTTCTGTCAAGGTGTCAGAAGTTCAATATAGAAGCCCGCGGCTGCAGCTGGGTAATTCTCTTTGCAAGACAAAAGATGGCCCTTTCAGATTATTCAATTAACTTTGATGTGATAGAACTGGGTTTCACTCTTCCTCTCCTTCTGCTCCCACACGCAAGGAAAGATACATTTGGATGACTCACTCCCCCCTATTGTATTTGCTGTCACTACAGGACAAAAACAGTGTATAGATAGCATTATCATCCCATAGTCATACTTGACCTGCATCACTGTGAAGCTGACTGCTAGATGCCTCAAAATTCCCCTCATCAAAATCTGTCTTCAGATGTTGCAATTCCAAGTTTCATCCTCCATTATTCGAATATCCAGGTTTGGTGCATATGCAGCTTACCTTAGTTTTTGGTTCTTTCAATACATCCTTTGCCTCAGTTGCATGACCAATATACACATGTTCATTGACAGAGCACCGCAAAAAAAAAAAAAAAGAAGAGGACCTCGGCTCAATGGAGAATGTCAGGTATTTGGAAATGTCTCACCAAGAGCTAGCGTGGTATACAGCTCAAGCCTATTCTTGCCCCCTCCCACCAATGAAGGTGCACCAAAAGAGTTCACACTGTCTCCTGCAGGAGGGGGGGAGTCCAGGACATCTCTTCTGGATAACGGAACTTATCCAGGATAAGCCTCTGCAGCAGGGAGGGTTCTACTCGGGCCTGCACTAGTGAAATTGCTGGCACAGGTCAGCATAGACTGCCACTGAAATTGCCCCCATCCCAGATCTGATCTGCCCTCCCCCTGCCCCCATTGCCACCCTACTTACAAGCACACTGATCTTCAGGGCAAGCTTCTCAGTTACTTTTTGATTTATCCATCATTGTCATTGTCATCACCGTCGCTGCCACCGTCACCATCAGTAGCAACAACTGCAATAGTTCACAGAAGAAAATTATATTTCCCAACCATGAGCAGAACAGGGTGAAACTGTCTTTCATCTGGGTTTGTGCTGAGTCAAGAAGGGGAATAAGATGGATCAAAATGTTAGGAACCCTTGTCATTTTTATTTTTGAAAGAGGAAAGCAGTGCAGTTGTTAAAACCCAGTGTAATTAAAACCCTCTGCAACTACAGTTAAAACTCACACATAAGTACACTATATTTGGGTGCATGGTCATGTGGGAAGGGCAGTTCCCTCTTATGTAACACATTATTTAAACAGAAAATCAACATGGGAAAAGAGCTACATTTAGGGGTCCGAAAGCAAAATGTGCAGATCAAGGAGGAGCAAATGCTCTACGCTCCCATCAGCAGTGATTTTACAACAGAGGGACTCACTTCCGCTGTCGTAAACCCCTCTGCAGTACAGCCCAGGCCCAGAGAGGATTGGGCTGACACATGGGAGGCTGTATCAGCAAGCACCTGGCAGGCCACAAGATCTGGTTGTGTGAGGCTTGCTGGGTCACCAACTATGCAAGCTGACGATGTGATTTGCCTGTTTTTATTAGTGCCCCAGAAGCAAACAGTAATTTCGTCTGCGTTGCTTTAGCCACAGCAACATTGCTGCTTAATGTACCACACCACTTAGCTTCATTATGTCCCGATTAGATCTGTTTCAGGAGAGACTGGAGTAAATTGTCCTCTGTTTCTCCTGTCTGTGACAAATACCAAGCTCGGTCTCACATGTCCAATTCTTGCTAGAGATTTCCACTGGCGTCCCCCCATTCCTTTTTTTTTTTTTACCTTTGTGCCCACGGTCCGCTGCCAATTAACAGAGTATTTGGAAGAATGTGTTGAGTTAACCTCTACAAATGCAGTCCTTGAGAATGCGTTTCATTGATGCCGTTTGCCACATGAGCTCTGCGATGCTCAACTAAAACCAGAAAAGAAAATATGTGCCTAAGAGATTGTGCTTATTCTGTAGTTCTGTGCCTGACTGTGTCACAGAAATACTGGAGCTTATAATGCTGCCATAATTCAGGACCGTGAAAAGTATCCACTTTTTTTTTTTTAAAGCAAGTTTCTAGTTCTGAAGGTTTGAAAGTATGTGAGTGACATTTGATGAAATCACAGAAGTCAGCATGGAGTTGATCAGAATTTCCAGAGCTAATTAGGCAGATTTTCTTAATTTGTGTATTTGATGTCGTTTACGGGTTTTAGTTTGTACAGAATTTGAGGCTGATTTTTCTCAGATCCTAGCTGACTTGGAATTAGCCCTTGCCTACTGAAATGTGCCATTGGAAAGTGTGTGTCAGACCAATCCAGGTATATAACTGCCCACAAAACCTCTGTAGGGGATCTTTACGTGCAGTTGTGGCACATCAAGAACCTCCAAGAAGCCAGAGATTCATTGATTCAGATTCAGATTATACCCTTGATGGTACAGAGTCTGTAGATGGTCTATACTATGGTCTGTGCTATACTATAGATGGTACAGACCATCTATACCAGGGGTCTCTAAGCATGTCAGCCACATAAAATATTTGGCACAGTGTCAAGGGCCAGAAAAAAAAATTAAATACAAAATTTAAATAAATACATTAGAGATGGAACTTGAATGAATGAATGAATGAATGAATGAATGAATGAATGGGCTGAAATGTCCAGGATTTCTCCAAGCACCAACACAGCCCAAGAAATAAAGCATACACTTAAATGGACCCCTATTCCACAAACACAACTCTGGTTGTGTTTGGTCAACTGGGTCAGAGGCTCTCAGAGGATCAAAGGCTGGCTGTGGGCCACATTTGGTCCCCAGGCCAGGGTTTGGAGACTCCTGATCTATACCACAGAGTCTGTACTATAAACAGCAGTTTATACTGAGTGACTTTTCTGGAGCAGCCAAACCAAGCCAGGATGAAGGCAAACAGCCAACTTGTTTCCCTTTCCAAACTGCTTCCTGGACCGTCAAGAAAGACCCTTGCCCACGGTGGAAGGGATAATGCAGAAGGGAAAGACAACACCCTCTTCCCCCTGAGAATGTCTCTTTGCTTCAAAAGGTTTGGGGCTTCGCTCTTTATGAACAAGACCTAACAAGACCCGTCTCTGTTTGAGAGGGCGACTCCAACAGTGAAGCAGGTCAGCACCCTGGAGAGCTCCTTGGAGCATCATTACATATCTGGACACAAAAAACCAAGAAGTGGGAAGCCGGCCCTGTGGGATGCAGATGTCAGAGGTGGGAATCAAGAGTTGGCTTCAGGAATGGTGACTGAACTAAAGCAGCAGCTAAATGAGGTTGAAAGCGCACTGTGGCACATTTCCATGGCCGCTTTCCATGAAGGCTTTCTTGTTTTGTGCAATACATATGAGTGGGTGGCTTGAGACTGAGCTGTAGGACCACAAGAGGAGAAGGAGCTGTTGTAGCTGTGTAGCTGGCATAGGTCCAGGGAGACCTGGGTAGGCCTACAGACCTCTGTAGGCCTACAGACCTCTGTAGGCAACCAGGAGGCCTACAGAGAGGTAAGTGTCAGGGACCCCTGACCCAACCAGGGAGCTGGAGAGGTAGGGGTGTGGGCTCAGCAGAGACCCAGGGAGCGCTTGTGAAGCCCCCACCTGGAGGACTAACAGAGGGGAACAGTGAGGAGGGAAAGAGAAGGCTAGCCATAGAGCTGGGCGGGGCCAGGGGATTTCCCTTTAAGCCTCACCAGGAAGGAAGAGGAAGGGGTGGGGAGGCCAGAGAGGGCCTCATAAGGAGGGAGAAGGCCATTGATGAGCTGGCTAGCTGGAGGGAGGCAGGAGTCCTGGGTTCTGCCTGACCTCACCCAGGACCAAGGCTACAGCCACCACAACAGGGCAGAGGACCAGGGTGAAGTAAACCCCCTCCACCTGTTCTTCTCTGAGTCCTCTCCCCAGGGGTCTCTGCACCCAAGGATCCACCCGCCGATCCTGACCCTCCACAGTAAGGGAAAAAAATATTTGTCTTTACACCTTACCCCTCCCAGGCCTCCCGATCGCCTCCCCCATTACCCCTCTCATGCGCCAAGTTGGTGCAAATGCATTGTTGCCAGTGGTGGAATAGGGCTGTAACTCCTGTAAGACTCCTATAGTCTAACTGGTCACCCAATACTGCTCTAGATAAGATGGCCATCTGCTAAGGCACCAAATACTCCTGATAATTTGGCAACCTCCCACATCAGCATCTCTCACCATGGCATCCCAAGGTTTATTCTTTCAGCCCAGCCCAGTACCAGCAATTGCAAATCTGTCTACAATGTTAAATAAGAGATAACAAGCCAATTGACCTGGGCCAGAGACAATCCTAGACTCTTCACTGTTCAGCTTTGGGCATGCTTGATCTGTTTTGTTTCGAATTGCCATGCTAAGAGTATTATTAGAGTGCAAATATTTATCTTCACAGTGTTTGTCAAAAGACCTGAAATAAAATTCCAGGAAAGCCAATTCTTTGCTGCCTGAATGGTTCTCAGATCACATCCAGGTGTCCTGATAGATGTTCAGGACTCCTGTTGTAATGACTCAACCTTCAGTCAGGTTTCCTTGAAATTACCCATTTAATTTTTTAAGGGGTTTTGCATGTGTCTTCTTAGAAAGTAGAACCTTTTATGTAATTAGTTCTTCCATGGGTGGTTGTTTTTCTCCTGATGAGCTGACTTTTCTGGGTCCAGGTCACATAGATGATTTATACAGCGGGGCCTGCTTCCTTCTGTCATCGGTGGCACCGAAGCTAGTCAGAAGTTAATTCACTGGAAACCGTCAAGTGTCCTTACAACTGGAGGACAAAATTAATTCTGGAATGATTTATGGTCCGCCTTGCCAAAGCAGATGAACAGAACGGAGGGAGGGCTGTTTTAAGGCATCCGTTTTGCAACATCTGCATTCCTATTCTGGTGTCACAGTATTTGCAGGAAGATCTTTCCAAATATTTATGGAGTGTCACATTGCCCAGCTGGAATGTGCCAGCAGTCAGGCTAGTTGATGGCTCAGATGGAGGAAATGTGGGAGGCAATGCCAGAAAGTCAGGTGGCTACAGAAATGTCCTAGAGCTGATCAGTAACCTGGAGGAATATATATATTCCCCAGCAGAGCTTGCCCCCAACTCTGTTTGTGAGCCCCCTTCCTTCCCTAATACAAAACCTACCTTTGCAAAGGGTGCACAACCAATAGGAAGGGGAGGGCTTGCACTAGTGAAATTGCACTACTCAGACCCGCACTAGTGAAATTGCTGGGGTAGGTAGGTCTGTATGGCCTAGGATCAGGTCTGGGAAATGGGTTTGGATCCGTTCCTTTGTTGTATCCATATGTTATCTGTACCCTTATCAATGGATTTGTTGTTTCTGTTTATTATATGCAATGAAGGTAGGATCAATAGACAAGCAATGGGGCAGCCCTTTTTCTTTCTTATTGACTTCTTGCTTCTTGAGGGAGGGAGGAGGTCACATAGAGGAAGGGGTGTTTAAAATTTTGTTGTATAGAAGGGGGGGATGACATCTGTCCTGAGTGACAAATGTATTAGCTATACCACCATCTGCAGATTCTTCAGTCTCTGGGTTGCTGTCAGGGTCCGGCCCTGAGTCTAGTGCTGGTTGCACCTTCTCAGGAACGGACTCAGAGCTGCTACTCAGAGTAGCCATGATGAGTTTTGACAACATTCTTGGTCTCTTCCAGTAACACTTGTTTCCTAGCAGTCTAGCCTTAAGGTTGGGGATCAGGTTCAAGGATACCTGGCAACCAAAGACCTAATCATCTTAATTAACAGTTAATTGTCATTAATGAAGGATGAATATTTCCAGATCGATAACTTGGTTGTAACTCCTGAGAATGCATATAAGTCAGGATGAAAGGCCACATAGGGATTAGAATACTTTTTTTTTTTTTTGTTCTTCCCATGTAGGATCTGATAAGAAGAGACATTCTGTATTACAAAGGCCGCATTGATATGGATCGGTATGAGGTTCTGGACATAGAAGATGGGAGGGATGATGACTTCAATGTGAGCATGAAAAATGCCTTCAAGCTTCACAACAAGGAGACTGAGGAAATGCACTTATTTTTTGCCAAGAAGCTGGAGGAGAAACTTCGGTGGCTGAGAGCTTTCCGGGAGGAGCGAAAGATGGTGCAAGAAGATGAAAAGATAGGTAGGGTCCAGGGCTTAATCAGGTGGGAGGGACGTTGGTCACTGATGTCCATCCCTGCCTCCTGGCCAGGTATTTCTCAGAATGTTTGACCATTGCCTTCCACGCTTTTCTGGGCAGAATAAAACCTTTCTTAAAAGTAGGAGACTGATTGCACCAACTTTTTGTGATGTTTCTTGGAAGGCCAAGCTGGCCCACAAAAGCTTTGAATGGTGATAGATACCCACGTGTCGGTGGTTCCCAAACTCACCAGGATCATGGCACCCTCTCCGCCTCTTCTTCCTGGTTTAGCCAGGCACCACTGTCTTGGATCTCATGACATTTTGTGAGATCCAAGGTGGTGGTGTGCAAATCCTGTGAGATCTCAAAAGATCAAAGATGGCAGCACCCAAATCTTATGGGATTTGCATGCCACCTGCTTGAATCTAGTGAGATTTCCTAAGGCATGTCTTCAGTGACTCCAGAGTTGGGGAAGCCAGTGCAAGGACACACACCAGCCTCCCTGTGCTGAATCCAGACTGGCAAACAGCGAGTTTGTGCCGGTCAAGGGCAGCCGGTGCAGGGGGTTGAGGAGGGAGGGGGAAGGTGGAATGTAGATGATATGAGGCAGAGGAGGGCAGGCCAGTGGGCTCCCTGAGGTATCTGGTGGGCCACTGTGAGACACAGGAAGCTGGACTAGATGGTTCTTCGGCCTGATCCAGTGGGGCTGTTCTTATGTTCTTAACTACAATTCCCAGGAAGCCTTGCAGGTCTTCTTGTTATCTGGTGTGCTCCCTGGGGCATTTGGTGGGCTGCTCTGAGATACAGGAAGCTGGACTAGATGGGTCTTCAGCCTAATCCAGTGGGGCTTTCTTAATGTTCTTATGCCTCCCTCCAGAGCATATGCAAACAGGATGGCATCTTCACAGGTCACGAAAAAGGCAGCAATTTCAGCCCCACTCTCATGTTGACCACGGCATCGAGAAACCGTGTCCGGAACTCTCTGGTGTGTTCACTTTTTCTTTTCCCTTTCTCCAGGCTTTGAAATTTCTGAAAATCAAAAACGACAGGCAGCCATGACAGTAAGGAAAGTCAGTAAGCAGAAAGGTAACTACCAATGTGTGCTTTTTTAGGTGGGTGGAGGGCAAGAGGGCAGTGGAAATCTGGGGCTTCTTTCCCTTTCTTTGGGCAGCCTGATGCATTTATGGGTCACAGCAGTCTGTGATGCGCAGGCATTCAAGCAAACAGGTGCATTTGCTCCTCTGTGTCCAAAGAATACACAAACGTTCCTCTCTGGTCACAAGAAGGATGGGCAATGGGTGTGCTGCAGCCTGGCTTTCAGACCAATGGACCACGTTTTGCAGACTGTCAACCCAGTTGTAGTCCAATGTATGCGTGTGTTGTGAGTCAAATGCCATTAAACGTGGTAGTGATATGCCCCTGCCATCCTATATTGTACTTCTTTTAAAATTATAATTCATTAATGCACCAGTCATTAATAAAATGCATCAGTGCAACGCAACCAGGCCCCCTCTGCTGCAGAGAATAAAGAAGCATTTATTGGGAAGCACGTGGAGTGGAATTTGCATTTAGAAAAGTGATATGTGAATATATTAAGGACATGAATAATAAATCAGGCCTCCCTGCAGACTGCAGTGGGTGGGGAGGGATACGAAAGAAGAGCTCAAATGCAGAAGATCTCAGTCCCCAGCATCTCCATGTAAAGGACAGCAAACAGGCAAAGACTTCTGCTTAAGACCAGGACATCTGCAAGAGGGATCTGAAGGCCTTAGGAGTGGACCTCAACAGGTGGGAAACCCTGGCCTCTGAGCGGCCCACTTGGAGGCAGGCTGTGCAGCATGGCCTTTCCCAGTTTGAAGAGACACTTTGCCAGCAGTCTGAGGCAAAGAGGCAAAGAAGGAAGGCCCATAGCCAGGGAGACAAACCAGGGACAGACTGCACTTGCTCCCGGTGTGGAAGGGATTGTCACTCCCGAATTGGCCTTTTCAGCCACACTAGATGCTGTTCCAGAACCACCATTCAGAGCACGATACCAGAGTCTTTCGAGACTGAAGGTTGCCAACATATATAAGACCTGGGAGAGACTCCACTGGTCAGAAGAGCCCAGTATTGTTAAATTTTTGATGCCAAGACCTTAGGATGCTGTTTGTTTTTTTTCTGGAGTGCAATTTTACCTTTGTTCGCTCTTCCACCCAAACCCACAGTGGGCATTTCTTACTTGTGGGCTTTGCATTTGCGGATTTGAGCCACAGGAGGCCTTACAGTGCTGCCTGGACTTGATCAGAAGCCACTTCTAGTTCACTCTGGTGGCTTCCAGTCACTTCCAGGGGGCCTTCTGAGGCAGCTGGTATGCCGCTGTGACCTCTGGAGGGCTGGGTGCTGCCTCCAGGTGAGTTGCAGTGTCACATCGCCATCCCTCCATGAATTCCAGTATCTGTGGCCTTTGGTATCCACAGGAGGTCCTGGAATGGATTCCAAGCACCCACTGTATGTATTTTTTCTTAATCCGCTTCTAGAACAATGATCAGGCATCCTGCTTCCAACTGTGACATAACCCAGTTAATGCTGCCTCCCAGTGACCTGTATTCCCTTTGCCCACTCAGCCAGAGCTCAGGCATGGGACCAGGAATTCTTGGTGCTTCTCGGATTCTCCCACATAGCACGGAATTTCCCTATATCCTTATTCTCTCCTTTGGGATGATTTCCCTGTCCACATATTAGTAGCAAAGGTGAGACCCTTGGTGCTTAGAACTTTGCCTCTCTGGTGGGCATGGAGTGATAGATGCATCTGGTGTTGTGGAGAGGTTTTCAGGAGGTCTATCAGCCTATTGTGGTACAGTAGCGTGTCTCAGAATATAGTTCTACAACAGATTGGGGAATCACTGGAGTAGACAATACCGGCTCGGTGGATCTCTGGACACCACACCATTGGTGGACACCACATGATCTGATGATTACCATTAACTTGGTTGACAACCTTCAGTCTCGAAAGACTAAGGTATAAGCCTACAGCACCCAGTATTCCCAGGTGGCCTCCCATCCAAGTACTAACCAGGCCTGACCCTGCTTAGCTTCCAAGATCAGATGAGATCCGATATGTGCAGGGTAACAGTTGCTGCTCCATTAACTTAGACATCTTTAAGGGACAACTCAAGGAAAATAGCCCTGTCAGCGTTCTACTAGTCATGCTGGGTATATGAAAAGTCCAGGTTCAGAAGCAGCAATGCCACAGAATATCAGGTGCTCAGAGGAGAAACAGCAAGGGAAGCTACTGACATCATGTCCCAATCAGGGATTTCCTCAGATGGACCTGGAGTCTGATCCAGTCAGATTGTCTTCAGTCCAATCCGCTAGCACAGTTTTCAGTGCCACAACTCACCTCGTCCTCTCTGTAGCACCACAATACCTTATTGAGAGGCCCTGGAAGCTGGTTCCGAGCCATGCCTGGAAGTTGTGTCTACAAACCGGAAGTCACTTTTGGTTGCTTCCGCGAGGCATTCTAAGGTCCATGCAGGTCAATACAGTGGGTTGCAGGCCCGGTGTGTCCGAAAGCAGCCTCCCAAGCCTCCTAATAAAGCTTCACGGCGCTATAGGGAGCGTCATGGCAGATCTAAAACACATGCATTACATGGGCTTGTGACCCACCAGTCACAACCCTTAGTTTGGGAACTGTTGCATTGGGAACGTTTGAGCCAAGTGTCCTGCTTTGCAAGAGAGACTTGCAGAAGCAAACTCTCTCTTCTCTCAGCTGTTTCAGAAGAAGTTCCTAGTAGATCGTGACAGGAGCCTTGCTTATTTGTAATGAAACTGAAGTTGACTAGAGACTGTATATGGACACTTCCAATTAAATTGCTTGAGATGTTCATCGGGGTAATTGCGGCGTATTTAATTGTATAACATAGTAGTTGCTTTCTCATTTTCTCTGCCTCTCTGTGGATCCTCTGAAAAATGATGTTGTATGCTCTCTCTTTTTTTAATTTTTGTTTTGTTTTGCTTTTGTCTGTCCAGGTTTCCTTTCCTACAAAATTAATTAGTTTCTGCCTCCCCAGTTGCTCAAGAATTGCCTCCCTTTTTGCCTCTTTTGCAGTTTGGGGAATTCCTTATATGATAAGGCATCTTTATTCTTCAGGCTTAGAGGAGTCAAATGGAGTGAAACCCCCATCACTTCACTGAAGACGTTAATGTAGGAATGACAGTTAAACTCCTTCACTGTAAGCAGCAAAGTGGTAAAGATGAACAGTTGAAGGTGGCTCGCGTGGTAAAGACGAGCAGATTTATCACGGCGTAAACGTGCGTGGAGCCCACCTCACCCCAGCAGTGTCTTTTCTAGTGGCTGTCTGCTGGTGTTGCATCTTTTTAGATTGTGAGCCCTTTTGGGACAGGGAGCCATTAGATATTTGATTTTCTCTGTAAACCGCTTTGTGAACTTTTTGTCGAAAAGCGGTATATAAATACTGTTGTTGTTGTTGCTGTTGATGTTGGAGCGGAGCAAACTCAATCAGATGTGTGTCTTGTCTATGAAAGGCGATGCCGTGATAAATGGTTCTCATTAAGGTACCGCAAGATTCGTGGTTGGTTTGGCCGCAGCAAACTGGCATCGCTCTTCCCCCCCTCTCTGTAGTAGCTATGGCTTAACCCACTATGAGAGCCAGTTGAACCTTTCTGCTCAGGCAGTGGACTGGGGAAGGTGGCAAAATGGTGGAGGCAGGAGGTGGGCGAAAACAGTGACAAAGAAATAAAAGCACACTTTCTGCACATCTCATTTTTGTAAAAAAAAACAAATCTGCATAAACATAAAACCATTTTATATGGTTTTTATGTCTCATTTAACGGGGAAGCTCATGGGTATTGACTGTGTCTGCATCTGCTGACACTATACCACCTATATCACCTACCAGGAACACTTTTAAAGCAATTATAATTTATAATTAGAATGTGAATTTTTGAAGAAAAGCACATCGCACCATTTTCTGCACTTCTAACTTGGGAAAACACCAAGATCCATGGAAAAAAATAAAACTGTTTTCTGCTCCACTTGTCTGGGCTTACCTGTCCAGCTTCCAACTCCGCTGCTGGTTCTTGTAAAGTGGACAGAGGGGGAAAATGCTGGGAAAGTGGAGGGAATGATGGAAATAAGGAGGTTCCACCCCCAGCATGCCCCCTACTGAATCACTACCAAGCTTCAGCAGCGGAAGAGCAGAATGTGCAAGATGAGTGCTGTGTGTGTTTGTAGAGGACAGGTGGTGGAATTTGGGGGAGTGGATTCAGGTGTAGTCTCGACTTGGGCTGCCCCAGTAGCATCTATAATGGTTTGTCTGCTGCCTCTAATTGCCAGATGCAGGGGAGGGCACCAGGATGCAGGTTGTGTCTGTTGTCTTGTGTACTCCCTGGGGCATTTGGTGGGCCACTGTGAGATACAGGAAGCTGGACTAGATGGGCCCGTGGCCTCGTCTAGCGGGGCTTTTCTTATGTTCTTATGCCCCCTGTAAACTTTTGTGTTGCAGAGTTCATCTTCCTCCAACCTGGGGATAGCATTGAAACTTTGCACTAAATGACATTTGAAGCAAATCCTGACCCCCTGAGATTTTCACGGGAAGCCAATCTCCATAAATAAGTGAGGGAGCAGCTAGCAGGGTCATCTCAGTCTTGTCCCCCTGACTGTTCCCTTTGCCAGTGCATCCTCCTGGAGCTGAGCTTTTCCATCTTTTTAAAGCATTCCCCAAGGAATGCTACGTCATGGGTATTTAATTTTCAAAGTTCTCAAAGGCATTTCATCTTTGTCTGCCGGGTTTATTGCCATTCTGCTGGAACGGTTGATTTCTTCATTGATTTGTAGCTGATTCGCGTGTGTTTATTTGTTTGTTTCGTGCCATCCATCTGCATGTCTCTTTGCCAAGAGAGAGATGGCAAGTCATTGCTTAAAGGGATTTACAAACCAGGGGAAAAAAAGCACAAAGGAAAAACAGAGGAGTGAGAGGGAAATGAAGGCAGGAGTAAACAGGAGACGAACATGGTGCCTTTGCTCAGTAGGGTATGGGGTCAAGGGGGTGATGGAAAAAAACAGGTTTCAAGAAGTGATTTGAAGGAAGGAAAAGAAATGACATCACAGAGTGCTGTAGGAGGATGCTCCATGCTTAGGCTTCGATCCTATTTTAATTGTCAAGTTTTCTTTTCGTTTTTTTAAATATTTATAGTTTTAACTGTGCATCAGCTGCCAAAGAGTTCCATCTTACGCACATCTACTCAGGTACAGTGGGCATAGGATTGTAGACTATGTGTGGAAATATGGGATACACATTTTTAAAAAGGGGGGAAAAAAAAAACCAGAACTGAATACACAATGAAATAAATGAACTCTTCACCTGGGCTTGTCTAGCATATCCGGGGGAAGTCTATACTAACAGCCCAATCCTAAGCTTCCCGGCACTGCAGTCTATAGTGACGCTAAAATGGCCACAGCTGTATCCTCTGGGGCCGGGTAATCCTGGGAGGGAGATGACATTTGTCCCCTTACCCCGAGTAAAGCCCCAGCCCCCACAATGGGGCTACTTGAGTCTGCAGCAGCTAAATCGCTGGCACAGACTGGAGAAACCCAGTGTTGGGTTTCTGAGCCTGAAACAGGGGATAGGATCCAGTGGAGCCCTCCCCATCCCCTCCCAGGTCAGTCCCAACCCACCCTCTCTCTGTCCTCCCCCACCCAGGAACGCCTCCCGCCATCCGCCCTGCACCCCCCACGTTGCCCAGCGTTTACCTTCTTGCCACCAGCAACCGGGGCTTCCTCTGCAGTGCTGGTGGGGTGGCGCAGGCCTCCCCACCAGTGCCATTTACTCCGCGGGTGCCACAAATATGCCTTACAGGATGTTGGCAACACCCAGAGCCAGCAGTATGAGTGTACTGCCTGCGGAGAGGCCGATAGGATTGGGTCCCAAGTTTCAAATTGATTGTATAGAGGTGTGTGTGTGTTTGTGTTTCAACATGGAAAAGCATTATAAATAGAAAATCACATCCTTGCTCCCTGAATTGGTACAGTCTGGAATTCCACCAGCCTATTCTATGTCAGATCGACTCCCGAAGACATCAGTTAAAGTTACGGAGGTGTTTGATGATAACCTCCCATTCAGTGAGACTTTTGTTCTTGTGGGTTTTGTCAGTGATTGTCGATTGCATCCTCTTTTTCTTTTTGTAATCATCCATCTCTCTGTGGCACTTGTCCCTTTTTACCTCCTATCTGAGGAAGTGAGCTTCCTATTTTCTCTGTGATAAAGTTCATAAGGGAGGGAGAGAGAGAGAGAGAAAGGAGAACATTTAAGAAGATGAAATGCACAGGAGAATCTGATTGAGGTGAACATGAAAGCGCTCTATTCCACCAGAATAAACTGCGGCATATTTCGCAAACAGATCATTGCAGTATTAGATGGGAAATGAGTGGGTTATGCTCATTAAATAGAAGGATTTAGGGTAACTGCTTGCTGAAAAATGTCAGTGAGAAGATATGAGTAGAAGGTGACCAAGGGAGGGAGACAAACCTCCCAAAACAGGCTGCGGGATGAATGCGATACAGACACAGGTATCAAGACCCCAGTGGTCATTACCAGTGGGGATAAAGGGCTTGAAGACTGGGTGGTCTGCAGGGTAGAAAAGGTTTTACCGCTCTCTTTATCTTCCATTTTGTTTGGTCATAACAGGAAGCCCCCCTGCATGATGCAAAGCATGTACATGTTTCTCTTTTAAAAGACATTGGAGTCAACTAGACCCCTAAATTGACCACCTAAATAAAGACCACCTAAATTGAGTGGGAAGAATAAAAGAATGGCACCCAGATAAGGAGACGATATTGCACAATCCTAAAATTGCACTAACCATTTTTTTATGACTAGAGGCAGGTGTGTGTGTGTTTTGAGGGCAATGGGGGGTGCTAAGGTTGAAACCGCTTGTTCACATAAGTGTCTGCCTTTGACTCTCAGATGTTTGCCATTATACTGGTATAACCTAATTACACAGGCCTATAAAATTGAGGTTCGGAAAAGTTTTTCCCAAACTTTATGGTGGTTTGATATGAATTTGGGGTGCCGATTTGCCCTATCACGTCTAGTTTTGGAGATATGGTATAGCCTCATTAGTGAATGGTTCAAGCAGCTTCCTCATGAGGAAGCCATGTATGCTTCCTCATGGGGAAGCTGCTTGAACCATTTACTAAAGAGGCTATGCCGTGTCTCCGAAACTAGTTAGGGCAAAACGGATGCCATCTTTGGAATAGGCACCCCAATATACCCAGGAATTGGTGTAACATTTAAGGAAGCAAAATGTGTGTTGGCCTGTGTCATATGTGATGGATTTTTCATCCCCAGTTTTACTTAACGTGATGAGAAAGGCCCCTTAAATTTACTCCTAGGAAAGTATGTATTGTACAGGGTTTTGGTCTGGGTTCTGATCCCTCCATCCTCACAGAATATACCCATTCAATCATTTCTTAATGAACGGCTCTGGCTTCTGGTTCTATGTCTACTGGAGAGGGAAGCCCAAAGGAGATTTTCTTTTAGCTCCAGTCTGGGAGAACCAGAGCAAGAAACTGGCAGGAGGCAAGAATGTTTACCTGGGGGGTGGAAGCTGATAGGAGGGCAATTTGGAAATGTGTGAGTTGTCTTTGTGCAGAAATATGTCCCAAAGGGTAAGGCTAGGTAACATTTTGCAGTCTGAGCAAGCTCTGTGCCACCCGGAAAAAGATTCTGCAGCGGCCTGGCATTGTATTGCTTTTATTGGAGTCATTAACATTAAATTGTATATCGGTGATGTTAGAGTGCCTGGAGACCGTATAGCACAGGACTCTGCGGGGCTCAGTTCCCGTTTTAGTTCACTACGTTTAATACATTGGACAATTCACCAGTGCAATTTCTCTGCAAGCCCCAGTGAGGCACTTGCAAAGCGACTTCACGATGCACCAAGTTCAGTGTGCAATAATGCAATGATTCCTAAGAACATGAGACTGCCATGCTAGATCAGGGGATCGCTCAGCTGCCTCTAGCTTTCCATCTCCATCAGCGGCTAGACAGGCTGTGACAGAGGTAGACCATTCTTGGTGTGTTGTCCCCCTGCCTTTTTTTTTTTCTTTTACTGATTGATTTTCGCTTTCTCCCCCATCTTTGTTCATTAACTATCTTCTTAATTACTTCTCCTCACTTCTGCTACACCCTTTGAGCCATAATTTAGGCCACAGCATTCAGTGAAAGTCACTGAGAACCAAGCTAGCCTTTCTCTGCTTACCTGCTCCGGATTCTGGTTTTTAGCCTAAAATCCTGCACGCACTTACCTGGCAATGTCCCATTGAACTCAAGGGGGGTTACTTTTGCATAGGATTGTACTGCCTGTCACTCTAGAACAGCGATTTTGAACCGGTGTACCTCAGCTCATTGGTATGCCTTAAAAGGTCTGCAGGTGCGCCGTAGGAGTTCGGAGCATAGCAGCCGAAAATGGCTGAAAATCTCTTCTGGGTTTTCTTCTGGGTTTCGAGAGCAACTGTTACTACAGACAGATGCTCTAGAAACAGAGCTCTAGAATTGGTTATCTTCCTTCCTCTGGAGGCAGCAGAGATGAAGAGTGACAAACAATTCATTACTGCAGGCAGTTGCCCTAGAAACAGAGCCGCAGAACCTGGACCAGAGTCCAGAAGTGACATCACAAGAGTTGAAGACCATAGAGAGGACCATAGAGGTCAGTGTGCCATGAGAAGAAAAACGTTGAAAATTGCTGCCCTAGAATGTGACAAATCGCTAGGAACTGACATGTCTATTTGTCCAGTCCGTTCTGATGGATGTCTTTCTTCCTCCCCACCCCTCTCTTCCCCACCATCCATGCAGGTGTTGGCTACTCTCGATCAGTTCCTCCAGCCTACCCACCGCCCCAGGATCCACTAAATCAGGGACAATACATGGTGACGGACGGCATAGCCCAACCACAGGTCTACGAATTCACCGAACCCAAACGCAGCCAGTCACCGTTCTGGCAAAACTTCAGCAGGTTAACGCCATTCAAAAAATAATATATAGAGTGAGATGGAGAATTTTAAAAATAAATTTTAAAAAATTAAAAAAAAAAATTATATTTATAGATGGACCTTTTTTGGAGAAGCACTGTTGCAACTTAAATAAAAAAAATTATATATATAATTTCTATATATATAATTTCATATATATGATTATATGATTATATATATATGATTTCTATATATATATACATGTATATATATATAGTATACTAGTATAGTATATATATACTGAAGGACCAAAAACATTTTTGTTCTGCTACTATCTTCTAGGAAGCACCAAGTACTTCAAATCATGCAACTGACTTTATTTTGACGCCATCAGATTCATTGTTGTTACTGTTGTTTTTAATTATTATTTTATTATTTGGTTTGGTTTTTTGGTGTCAAAATCGTCTCCGGAGAAGATTTCTTTGTTTGTGCATTCCGCCTCTGACTTGTTTCACCCGGGGCCATATTTCTGTGTTTACCCCTCTTTCTTTCTTTTTTTAAAGAAAAAATAAGTATTATTTCTAGATGACCTTCTCTTAGAAGGGGGTTGGGCTCAGGGGCAAATCCTTTCCTACATCTTATGCCCGCAACCCAACTTTGGATGCAACCCTATTGGACCCCAATCCTGCCAGAGCCCCATAGAGATGACTAGGGGGGTCTTCTTCACTGGAACTGGGGCAATTGTGCCGCATGTATTGAATGTTCAGTGGTTGATTGGTGCTTGCTTTTTTTTTTTTTTTAAAAAAAAGCAAACTGCATTTTGTTCCAGAACATTCTCCTCTTCCACATCCCTTCTGTTGATTGCAACTGTTTGGGAAAAAAGGGACAGCAAACAGGAAGCAAGGCTCTGTTCTGATCTCTGGGGAAACAGGCTGCTCGGCAGTGGTGTCTGGTAGGGTGTGCATCTGAGAGCACAGTGGGATGGTGAGAGGGCATCCAGGTCTTTATTATGCAAAGATATATATCTGTCTGGCTGATGTTGCCCTTTTAATACTTGCCTTTCTCCCCCCACCCCTTCAGTTAGTTTGAGCCTAACTTTGAGCCTAAGTTTGAGCCTAAGTTGAGCCTAACTTTCCTTTCCTAGTGATAGTGTCAAGATTGTTCCCATTTGGGCACTGAGCCTCCATGTACCCCAGGTTTTCTTTTGTTTGTGTTTGGTTTTGGCATAGAGAAACGGACACTTAAAACACCTGGTGTTACATCTGCAAAAACTGACAGACTCAAAAGGACATCGGAAAGAGCCTGTGGGCCCCACCAGACTCCCATCTCCTAGCTTAGAGCCTCAAGGAATGGCCCCATTTTCTCATCAAGAATCCCAGTGAATTTGGCCACCTGCACCCCTTGGGTAGCACTGTTGATGATTGCTCTGAGATGCTTTGATCCTCATGAAAACCAACTTTTGCCTAGTCTTCATCATCCAGCCCGTAACGTTTACCCCCAGTTTAGCCTTAAGTCCTTAACCACCAAGCCCAACATGAGCCAGGAATCATGAGCTATAGGATAGTTGCCCAGAAATCAAAAGTTAGTAAGGCAGGGTGGAAAGAGCTTTGTGCTGTTCCCCTGGACCAACCTGCCAAGGTGCTGTTCAGAACAGAGGAGGTGATGAAACAAATGAAGCCCAGTTGCTTGGTGATTATTTTTGTATATTTGCAGCCAGTGTTTTACAAACGGACTTCATTGTCAGTGTAGCCCTCAAGTATCCAACCTCTCTCTCTCTCTCTCTCTCTCTCTCTCTCTCTCTCTCTCTCTCTCTTAAAAAGTTGTGTTTTCCAAATCCATACATTTCATCTTCAGTTCTCCAGATATGTACTAGTTCGCTGGTCTTCAACCTTTTTTGTGCCACAACCCCAATAAATAAACATATGAGACTTGGGGCCCACTGAGGTAGTTTAGGCTGTCCCAAAGTCACCCATTGAGCAGCATGATAGAGCGTCAATTCCAGCTCAGATCCCAGTACACTAACCAGTACCCTGCACTGTCTGTCAGTGTCATTGGCTTGGAACAATTTCACATTTCATCCCAAAATTAAAAATTGAGACGGATGTTCAGAAGGATGCTTATTTTGGGTGCTCTGTGAGGCTTCTTTTCCCACTTGTTGAGGTCCACTGCTTGGAGGCAGGCTGTGCAGCATGGCCTTTCCCAGTTGGAAGAGACACTTGGCCAACAGTCTGAGGCAAAGAGGCAAAGAAGGAAGGCCCACAGCCAGGGAGACAGACCAGGGACAGACTGCACTTGCTCCCAGTGTGGAAGGGATTGTCACTCCCGAATTGGCCTTTTCAGCCACACTAGACGCTGTTCCAGAACCACCTTTCAGAGCACGATACCAGAGTCTTTCGAGACTGAAGGTTGCCAACAGACAAGACAGAGGCTTCTTTTGGGTGTTTTTATTCGGGGAACTGAGTGTGTTTTTATTCGGCCCTTGCAAGTCCCCTCAAGACACCTCCCCACTTGTTTCTATCCTCCCCCCTTCTCTACTACAGTTAGGGATGACAGCTAGGCCTTGTGTGGATGACACTGTATGTGCTGCGATGCTCTGGCTTTCCCCAGTCCCCATAGTTTCTACCTTCTGCACCTCCCATTGACTTATCAACCAGGAACTTAGGAAGCCTCCCATGTCAAAGCGACTTTTTTTTCCTGCAGAGTTAGAGCAAATATCAAGACATGAGTTTAATTGGCAAGAGAGGTGGTGGACTCGTCTTCTGCCTTCACCCCAACAGCTCTCTTTGGCTATGACACTATTTCGTTCAAACTGATCACCTCATCCTAGTGATCAGGTGCAAGCAGGTCAAGGAGGGAGGGAGGGAGAACTCCAGGGTACGCAGAAAGCTCAGTCTGCCCTCTGCAAAGACTTCCCCATCATGTCAATGAGCAGAGCTGGCTCCATCCCTCGCCCGTGAACTGAGCACTGCTTGCTCTGAAAGTCCCTGACGGGTGTGATGCATGCGTGAGAAGTTGGCTGGGTCTTTCCGATGGACCTCAGTGGACTCAGAATTTTGATCCAGTGAAACTGACAAAAAGAAAAATTTTGTATCGCAACCGAGTGTATTTTTAAAAAAGAAAATAACGTGTTTCTATAAGCTGCATTTTTACTGTGAAAAAGCAGATTTTCCTATCGCCTCTCACTAGTTTATTGACATGGGCTTGCTTAGCTGGGCAGATGCTTAAGGGGCACATCTTGTTGCTTGGCCCAAAATTGTATCACTGGAGATGGAAGATGCTTGCTGTTTATGAATGGCTAGAGGGACGGGAGAGAGGAAGAGAGGGGAGGGCGGGAGATTAAGGGGCAACTTGTAAACGTGATGAAAGTTTTTCTTATTCCGTTGCTGTTTTAATTGCTGAAAGGGAGGGGGGGAAGGTAGCCAGCACATCAGTTAAGCCTGTTCATTTACTGTTTTGTGCCTCAGAGAGCGAAAATGAAACATCCATTATTTTTATGAGAAGATGCTTCCTAAATGTTCAGCGCTAGGAAAAAAAAAAACAGGAATCAACATCTTCACGCCATTATTTGCTTCATAAATCAAGACTCTCTCGGTCTGACAGGGCCACTTGTTGGATCCGCAGCTTCTGTCTTAAAGGTGGAAAACAAAAAAAGCCAAAGGGGAAAGAGCTTTGCCGCTCATCGGGCACGCCAAGCGTTGGCACTTGTTCCCGGCCAAGGGAGTGCATTTGCCCCGGCTAGTGGCATTCGAGAACACTCCTCATTTCCATGCGTTGCCACGGGTGCTGCAAGAAGCAGAAAGCGTTTTGCTGCAACCAAGAACCAGTCCTGCCGTTTTGTGCTGCGGGGGTTGGTATCGGGTTGAGCTGTCCTGTATATTCCAAAAGCGTACAACTGTTTGGAGATGGGGAGCGGGGCGCTGGTGGGATTGTGATGATTGAGCATGTGATATCAGCTAAACATTGATGTGCCGGAAAAGCAAAGAAAAGAAAAGAAAAAAAAAGGAAGCTGCTATCATTTCATGTGGTGCCACAAAGACGTTGTAACATATTTACTGTACACAAGATATCTCTGGTTCAACCCAGGGACATAGACATAGAGATTTATGGGGAGGGGGGAGGAATCGACCCTCTTTCCCTAGACCACCGATATGCACCGCCCCCTTGACTTTTCAGATTCAAAGGATTTCTTGCCAAGACCCCGTCTCCCTACCTTCTTTTACAACTTAACAAAACAAAAAAAAAAAGCAAACCAAGAACCAACCTAGGGGCATCTAACAGTTGTAAATAGACAATAAATAGAACAAAAGAAAAAAATATATATATATTTGAGATTTGTTTCCGTTCTTGGATGGTCGCCGGCCATCCATTTGCAATGTTATGGATAGTACACTGTGGTGCTTTTGAGTTTCTGGTTTTTGTTCTCTTTATGCTCAGTCATCTTTCATTGCAGCTACATTTCAGGGAACATATATATTTAGTAGCTATTGTAAGTTTTGCATGGCACCAGCGAGCTTAATTTTCCTTGAGAAGACAAGAACGAGCCTGTCCGTGCTTCAGGGCACAATGAACCGAGAGGGAGAATTCGTGCCAGAGAATGTAAACGGGGAAGGGAGGGCGGTTTGAGAAGTCTCATGCGGAGCCAAATTTTGCATTTTTGGTGGGGTGGGGGCTTTCGTAGTCTGAGCGAGCAAGCAAGCCAACGACGGATTTTGGGAACCCAGCTAATTTTCACTTGCCGGTTCTATGATTTTGTTTCTATTGGACTGTTTGACCCGGTCAAACATATGTCAGAGTTGTGTGTATTAAAATGAAAACGAACAAAAAAACCCCCGATGACAACAGTGTTTTAAAGAGAAAAAAAAAGTGTTGTAAAAGACACTGAGCCTTATGAAAAAAAAATATTTATGGAGTTAAATAAAAATAAGTGAAAAGACATCTCCAGGCGTTTCTTAAAAAAAAAAAAAGTTTTGCCTACAATATTTCTAAGCATGTGTGAGATGGCCTGCTTGAAAAGGCATTTTGCTGGATGAAATGACTCCATGCGCTGTCCTACGCATTTGCTGTGGTTGCAACAGTTATGGTGCTAACAAAAAAAAAATCTATATGTCTGCTTCTTGGTGGAATTTCTGCTGAAGTCATGACTGAATGGCTGGGAGTTAAAACTTCAAGGAAATACTGGAAGATGCTATAGCCTGAATGGAGGCGGAAATTCAGTTCCCGTCGTTTTCACCGGAAAAGATTTCAGGTAACAGGACTGGGACTGGATGAACCAATGGGTGGGGCCACTATAAGATCATGTCCTATGTATGATTGCATCTGTGTGGTATAGTATTGGTGCACTGGTAAAACACAGGACGCCGGTCATCTCGGTGCAGTTAGACAGAGCCAATCACATCGTGAATGATGTGTGCTGTGGTTAATCAACGCACCCAAGTGCATTGATAAGGCACGTGCGTGTTGGGAGGCAAGAAGGTTGCAGCAAACAGCCTCCCTGGTGCTTTGAACAAAATTCAGAAGTAGAGAATCCATAAGAACATAAGAAGAGCCCCGCTGGATCAGGCCAAAGGCCCACCTAGTCCAGCTTTCTGTATCTCACAGGGGCCCACCAAATGCCCCAGGGAGCACACAAGACAACCTGCGTCCTGGTGCCCTCCCCTGCGTCTGGCAATCAGAGGCAGCTTGCCTCTAAAACCAAGAGCTTCCACATACCTACATCCATCCACCCATCCATACATCCATGTGGCAACAGCTCCAGTTCGGACATGAGAACAGGTCATGGGGAGCTCCAAAATCCACCAGGAAATCGAGATGGAAGAAGCAATTCTGAAATAAGCAGCTACTGTTGCTACACTGCACAGCTCCAGAGGGGCCGTAGGCTGCAATCCTTTGCATACTTTTCTGGGAGTAAGCCTCATTGAACACAATGGGATTTTTTTTTTTCCTAAGTGGACATGGATGGGATTATGCTTTTAGGCCAGTTTAACTGTTAGGGCTTTCCCCAAAGAATGTTGAAGAGCGTAGTCTGAAAGTGCTGAGATATCTGCTGCAGATCTCGAGCTCTCTTCGCAGATCTACTGTTCAGGTCCTGGCCACTTCTTTCCCTGCCGTCCACCTCCTTCTTCGACCTGTCTTAAATCCGCCATCTACTGCGTGACACTGAATGAAGGTCTTGGCCGTCAGGAGCCGGAAGATGGCAGCAGAGGCAGAGGACTTTGGGTCTGGCACCACGTCAGTGCACGGTTCTTGTGACTGGGGCTGTTGTCTGCTCAGCAACTGTGCCCGTGAACCACGCCACCTTCCCAGCGCCTGATGGATGCTCCAGACTGGAGTTCTCCCCCACCTCTTCAGTTCTATGCAGCAGAGAACATGTCAGAGAAGGACACTGTGACACTAAGACATGTCAGAGAAGACTCTCGCATAGCAATGGTGGTGGGGTGGGGTGGACCTCCCCAGATGCCAGCCATTAGGGGATGCCATCACAGGCAGCCCTTTCCCCTTTTTTTACTCCCCTTTCACAGTGAATTATACAGGGATGACCACATTACTTGCCTGTTGGTCCTTTAACCGGAGGAATACAATGAAGGAAGGACCAACTGCCAAGTGACATGTGAAGCCCCTCTCCCACTAAGATATATGTATACAACAGCATCCCTATCCTGCTTCCCCTATGGGAGGAGAGTGTTGAATAGAGGTGTGTGGGGGGGGGGTTATTTTGTCATATAGACGAGGGGGTGACACACCTGTCCCAGGTGTTGAATGCACTAGCTACATCACTGGAGAAGGAGATAGTGGAGCAAGGAGGAAACATTTGGCTCTGTTTCCTTGTGCTGCAGTGGAAGGTTTCAAGTGAAAGACCAGCTCTGTGGACCTGGAACCTTAACCCTGCCTCATGTCTACCAGCTGGGT
>NW_027101438.1:0-35795 GCF_035046505.1 Tiliqua scincoides | reverse complement strand
TTGGGCAAATGAAATTAATTCCATATGCAGTAAGATGAGTGCTGGGACAGTAGAAAAGTAAAAGAGGCGACAAACTGGAAAAGATGAATACTGTAAAAAAGGACTCCTTTCTTGATACAGAGAAGAGGACAGAGATCAGAACCACAGGTGGGTGAGCCACTATTTATGACTGCACTGCCTTTTAAGTATCTATATCTAGATAGAGTGGGCCCTCAGGATCTGCGGGGGATCAGTTCCCTAACACCCTATGGATACAGAATTCTGCAGATAATTCTGCACATACATCTGCATGGGGGAGGGCATGCTGGCAACTGGATGTGCCTCTCTGAAGTGTCCAGGAGGCCTTCTAAGGTGCTTTGCTGAAAAACCAGAGGTGCATTTCCAAAGCACTCAGGAGGCATTCAGAGGCATGGGGAGGTCACAAGCAACCTCCCCACACCTCAGAATGCCTCCCGGATGTGACTGAAAAGCACTTCCAGTAGCGACTGGGAGATTCTTGAGGCCCTCAAGACATGGGCTTGGTACCTGCGTTGAATCAAATCTATGAGCGTTGAACCTGTGAATAAGGATGGTCCACTGTATAGCCAAAAGAAGCAATTGGGGGGGGGGAGGAACTACATATGCAAGTTATACAAGTTAAGCTGTTGACAATTTAACGGCATGTTCATCTAGTTCAACTCATAGATCATAAGAATTGCTAAATACTTCTCAGTAGTCACCAGGCAGCTTATCTAAGGCAAGGTCATACGCAAGCATTAAATCACAAAGACACGATGTGCGAAAATGTTAGCTATATGATGCATCACTTAATATTTACAGCAGTCGTGTTACTTTATTTTTATGACCCAGAATGTTCTGTCATCTAGGTTGTTAGTCAAATTCTGTTATCACATCAATCAACATACGGCTGTGACAGAAGACAGGGCTTACAAAAGGAAATATCTTCCCCACTCATAAGAAATGTACTAGCTAGTTTAATAATAAAATCAAAGTGACAGCAACTATGAAGCAATCATTGCCATTTTCACAGAGTTAGTTTTCAGGGCATAAACACAATTTGCCTCATGCTAATTCTCTTTTCAGCTAATATGTTATGATAGTCCCTTGAAACACAAACATATGCATACCCCTTAGCTGAGAAATGCTGATTTGATGTCTGGAATGTAAGGGAAGATCTGTGATTTAGTAGTCCAAATATAAGACAACCATTAGTTGCAATAAATTCCACTACTAAAAATAAGGCATGTATGACTTTTACAAATGGTCAATAATTTGCATTTGCTAGCTATACTTTCAATAATAATAATAATAATAATAATAATAATAATAATAATAATAATGTGTATAAAGATTAGAAAATTGTGTTTTTCTTTCATTGCGGTGGAACTTTTCAGATGAAACTGATCAGATTCACAAACAAACTTCTAGGATAAGTGTCGTTTGAGATACACCAGGGAAAAAGAATACTGTTGGCAACCTTCAGTCTCGAAAGACTATGGTATCGCGCTCTGAATGGTGGTTCTGGAACAGCGTCTAGTGTGGCTGAAAAGGCCGATTCGGGAGTGACAATCCCTTCCACACTGGGAGCAAGTGCAGTCTGTTCCTGGTCTGTCTCCCTGGCTATGGGCCTTCCTTCTTTGCTTCTTTGCCTCAGTCTGTTGGCCAAGTGTCTCTTCAAACTGGAAGAGGCCATGCTGCACAGCCTGCCTCCAAGCGGGCCACTCAGAGTCCAAGGTTTCCCACCTGTTGAGGTCCACTCCTAAGGCCTTCAGATCCTTCTTGCAATGTCCTTGTATCGCTACAAGAATACTAGTTTGTTGTCAATGAAATAATCCTGAAATGAATGCTAAATAAAAAGAAGGAAGGAAATTGTTGAACTTGAAACAAGGTACTGTGTGGTTGTGGGACATCCCTGGGTTATGGTGAGACATGATCTGGAAGAGAGTTGAAAACAGTGGGTGAGGGTTAATCATGCAGCAGGAAGCAGGAACAAAAAAGATGTCCAGGCTAAGGCTAGAAAGGGGTCTGAGGCAGCAATGCACACCGTATCCTATCCACCTTCTTGGGCCAGGTATGCCGACAGGGATCCACTCAAACTTGCATCAGTGATTTAGCAGACGTCGGTCCAAGAAGACCTGTGGCTGGGGCTTTTCCTGGGGCAAGGGGGAAAATGTCCCTTTAAGGAGAGATTCAGCTTGCAGAATTACCCCGCAGGATGCAACACAAACTGCGCATCAGTGCAGGGGAATTTCGTTAGGATTGGGCTGTAACTTACATTGTTCACTGCTATTAAAGCAATGTTCCTGTGACACACTTTTCAAAAGTGTTCAAGTCTGTATCTTCCCTGCTTTCTAATTTTTTCTTAAAAGAGAAAGAAAGTGGTTCTGCTCCAGTTCTTGTTTTAGCTACCAAACCTCAATAAAGCCCTAAACCTGCCCTCCACTCCCCAGGCCAATTCTCGATGATTTTTGAAGTACTGAAATACAGTGTTTCTGACATGTTCTTTTTGTTCTTCTGACTTTTTCATACCACAGAAGCTATAATTTCTCTAGTAACACTCAGTTTGTATTATTTGTCTTTGTTCTTAGTCAAACCTCCTGTTAAATTTGGAATTCTCAATTCCTATCCCCTTCAGTTACTAGTTAAATCGATGGTGAAACAGAAGGCATCTCAGCAGAATTCATTCTGCTTTTGACATGACTAACAGAGAAACAAATTCGAAAGGCTCAGGTGTCCCTGTTGGTAAGCCCAATTCCACAGCACTGTTGACTTGCTAAAGCCTTTGTTTCCTAGCACTATTGAATTGACTTCTGGAGTTAACCTCAAGGTGAACAATTACATTGAGCCCAAGATAGTAGGGCATACTGGAACAGTTTCATTGCTGGACTTTTAGATGATCAATATAGCAGACCTGCTAGTTTTTTATCCTAGTACTTGTCACTTTTCATAGCAATGGAACAGCAAAACACTATTGGAGATGGTACCAAAAGTGAAAACTGTGTTTCAAAGACAGTCTTATGAATATTTAGTCCATATGTTTGCACACTCAGAATGAAGGAACATTGCAAGTTTTGAGTAGTGAGACTATTCTGCTGTTTGGTAAAAGGTTTCAGTAGCATAAACATATACAATAGACTTAGAGCCCAATCCTGAGCTCAGTGCTCTGGCTTTCTGCCGGGGCATACTGTCACAAATGTGCCATAAGGCACATTTGCAAGGCTTACCACCAGGCTACCGCCTGTGCTAGTGCCAGCCGCTGTTCTGCGGTCTCATAGGCCACCGAACTGTAGAGAGGAAAGTGGGGGCGGGGGGGAGAGGCGAGGAGGAGGTGTGATGGGGAGGGGGGAGGTGGGTGGAGAGAGAGCAGGGAGAAGGCATGATGGGGAGGCAGGGGCGGGGAGAGGGCGGACGGGAGGTGTGCCAGGGGGAGAGAGCAGGGAGGCAGAGAGGTGGGTTGGGTGGAGTTCTGCTCCACTGGAACCTGTCTGTTCATGTAGGGCTCGGTGCCCTACAGGAACGTATTTACCTTACCGTCGACCTTTTGGTCAGCAGAAAAGTGAGTAGCCCCATTTTGGGGCTGCTTCCCTTACCCGGGAGAAGGGGATGAGACAATGCTTGCGGTAGCCCAAGGCATGCAGGATGCGGTGGCAGCCGTTTTTGGTGCCGCCGAAGCTGGAAGCCCCGGGCAGTTCAGAATTGGGCTATTCAATCCTATTCAATTTTCAGGCACCAGGGCAACTGCACTGCATTTCTGAGGTAAGGGAACAAATGTTCTCTTACCTTGAGGAGGCCACTGTGACTGCCTCCCCACTGCAGGTTGCAGTGTCCACCCCATTGGCATGGCTGCACCGGCACTAGAAAACTGGATAGGATTGGGCCTTAATTCTATCTAATTCAGTCCTATCTAAACTGATAGCCAGCAGTAATCTAGGGCTTCAGACACAGCAGTATTTTTCAGCTTTATCTGGACATGCAAGGACCTAAATTTGAGATGTTGTGCATGCAAAGTATGAGCTTGATCACTGAGTGATGGACCATCCCCAAATGACATATCAAGTGGCTTTTTTTGCATGATCCTTACTTCACAGGCTTCTGAAAAAGCAAACTGTCACTTCAGAAATGCTAATTCTTATGGTGCTAAAGGGGTCTTTGGCTATATCTAAACTACTGGGACAATAAACAATCCTTCCATCTCCCCAGGGAAGACTGGTAACAATAGTTTTGGGAATAGTCTAGGAAGCTTTAACAAAATAACAAGAAGCCCCATCACCAAACTAAAATTCATAGGATTCTATTGTGTAAGCCATAGCAAACTAGGCAAAAATCTGCTATACAAACTGTTGTATCAATATGCTTTTAGTTGCTCTCACTTCAAGGTTAGCAGGTGAAATAAAAACAGGATGCTAGATGGACCATAAGTTCACCTTCCAGTGGTTTATCAGCATTCCCAAAATCCACACGTAGGTCACTGCATTCATAGCAAAGTGATCCTGCTGTAATTTTGCACTAAATAATATTAATGGTGGTGTTTTAGTAAAATGTTAATATGCATTAACATGAGGTGAAAAGTTACTGCAGAGAGATAAGTGATGCAGATGTTTTCAGATAAGAGCTGTCTAATATAGGGTGACACAGTGAAGGTACTTCAGTGGAAGCAGTTGTTTCTGGCTGTACCTTCAGAGCCATAGAATGTGAATTACATCCTGGCATGTATATAGTAGGTCTTTTTGCATAATGGATCTTGGTTTTGCTGCCACCTACAGTATGACATAGGATTAAGAACTGATGCAAGAAAGCATTACATTGTATTACAATATTTGGGTCTAGCCATTTTTCATATTCCCCCATGTCAAAGAAATAAATGATATATTAAGACATTTCAGGCGCAATCCTAACATTAACTTGGGCCGGCCCAAGTCCCTTGGGCTGGCCCAGGAGGATTGCAAACATGCCGTAAAGCACATTTGTGCCTCCTGACGAGGAAGCCGCATCGGCGCATCTAGATGCGCCGATGCACAGAGGCTGACATAAGCCTCCGCCCCGGCTTCCGAGCAGCTGCTTGTGTTGGCGTGCCCACGCCAACACAAGCAGCAAAGGTAGGCGTGGAGGGTGGGGAGGAGGCAGGAGGGAGGCGTTTCTGGGTGGGGGGAGGGTGGGCAATAGATGGCCCTGGGGGTGGACGCGCAGGGAGCTGGAGGCAGGGCTGGGATCCGGCAGTTATGCCAGATCCCAACCTCCATCCTGGCAGAGAATGGAGCAGCTTCAAGCCTTCCAGAGGTGGCGCAGGTCCAAAGAGACCCATTGGGGTCAGCAGCACTTACCCAAGGGTAAGGGGAAGCGTTTCCC
This sequence comes from Tiliqua scincoides, assembly GCF_035046505.1. Taxonomy (NCBI): domain Eukaryota; kingdom Metazoa; phylum Chordata; class Lepidosauria; order Squamata; family Scincidae; genus Tiliqua; species Tiliqua scincoides. The sequence goes on along the minus strand of NW_027101438.1, from coordinate 30,449 downwards.
CTTGCCTCTGACTGAGTCGCTGCTGCCCACAAACCCGCACTGGAGGCAGCGCAAGCCTCCTGGCTTGCCTGTTCCAGTGCAGGTTTGAATTGTGCCCTTCTTGTCTGTTCCAAAAGTTACAAGTTGGTAGACATGTTACCATATTCCCAGGATTGCAAATGGCTTTATTGCCCCACAGAGTTAGTGGTTACATTTTTAAAATAATTAGCAGAGCAAAGTGGGGCTTTTGGTTTTAACTATTGGCTAATTACATTTTGTTTTCTGGTTTGTCAGTTTGTTTGCAGTGCAGTAACTTGGTTGAACACTGAGATATCAGAAATAAATTTGGTACTTACATTCAGGGTGCTATGGGCAAAATTCTAATTTCAAATTTGAATACCTGCTCATTTTCATTGCAAGGAAGAAAATGCAAAACACAGAACAGTGCAATATGTCCTCTGAAGACTGAGTCATTGTCTTGTACACTTAGAGCAACATTCTGTATTACAGGAATAAGCCCAGCTTGATCCACACACAGATTTTCAAGGGAAACAAGAAAGATGTTTTTTTAAAAAGGTAATAGTTCCCTTGTTGACAGTTATCCAAATGAATGGTGTGTATGTTTAGGATAACATTCTGCATTATGAGGATGAACCTCAACCTTCATTTCAAGACTGAAATGTCCGAATGAACATTGATGTGCATGTTAAGGAAAAACACTGCACATTTTAAGCTGGATTCTTCCATAAACCCTGTGATCTAGAGATTGAGGGCCCAATCCTATTCAACTTTCCAGTTCTGGTGCAGCTGCAGTGCAGCCCAAATGTAAGGAAAAAAATGTTCCCTTACCTTGAGGAGGCCTCTGTGACTGCCTTTCCACCACAGGATGCAGCGCACGCCCCATTGGCACAGCTGCACCGGCACTGGAAAATTTGATAGGATTGGGCCCTGAGAAATTGCATGGAAACATGATATGCACTTTTATGACATAATTCCTCCATTTGAAATTCAAACACTGGTCTTCTGCATTCATTTTTAAAGCGGGAAATGACAAAATACATTATAATTAAATATATGCTGGAAAATTGAGATACTGGACTTAAAGTTGGTTCACGTTCAAGACTCAATATACATTACATATGTGAGCTTAACCACCACAACCCTTTGCAAACAAACAAAAAGGCAGGGAGGTTCCTCAAACATGAAGCTTTACCGGCGATGTTACCTAATTACCTGTCTTGGACCCCTTCTTTCCTAAAAGCAACCTGTAACAGCCATCAATGTAGGACATAGAAAGGGGGTTGCAGAATAAAGACAGGCCAAGTATGAACTTAGGGGAGATGCTCCAGACTTGCTGCCTTGCAAATTTTATTATTAAAAGACCCTTTGCTGACAGCTAACAAAAACCGCAGACAATAGCATCATCATAGCTAAAAACAGAAATAGCAGGACATGTTCAACAGGCAGACCGAAACCAGACTACTTACCTGTTGGAAGGTGAAGGACAAGAGCCATGAGAAGGACAGTGAAGAGAGGCGGGCGCCGAGTGTATGAGAAGGTCAGCAGAAAGTTACCAGGGAAGGTTAACACCCTTTTGGGGGGACTTTGTTTTGAATGACAACTGAAATGTATAAAAGGAGGGTCCCACCCTTTTGACATTGCCTTTGAATTTGAGTGTGCAAGCTCTCAAAGGTCACAGACATGTCTTGTTGAATAAAGAACCTTCCTAGCCTTCCACCTTCTAGTGTCTTGCTTATTTGTTCTCAGCGGCACTGGACAGAATCCACCCATCGGACCAACTGACGCTGCCCTTCTGGGCAGGGGTACGACAATGTTAAATCTCTAATGTTGCCAGCTTAAATCCCACTATTCCTTTCTCAGTGCTTGAGGGTGAATGGTTGGTTTTCATCTTTTTACTGTACTCTTCTGCATAAACAGTCCATTACTTGGGCCTGCTTTCCTTTCTGTTTAATTAAAAATAGCAAGTTCTATAGTAGTCTCCTCAGGTCTGGCCCAAGCCAAACTGGCACCTGAAGTGGCACTCAAATACTGTGCTCTTTGGGAGGGGGGAACCCTGCTCCCCTCATATCATTGCCCATGACCACTTCTTCTATATTGACAGGCAAGGGAATTCCACTCCTAGGGTTCTTTCCACTCCGTCAATTTGCACCAGAGAGGGAGCACCAGCGAGGGAGATAAGATAATGGCAGACAGTAGTGGTAGCAGTCTGTTCTGCCATCACAATCTTTGCAGTGGTCTTTGGAGACAGGTCCCCTAGTCCACTCATTACCTTTTCCTTACCTTTTTCCTCCTCTTTGGTCTGCCGATTTATATTTTGCAACAGAGCAGCAGAGCCAGAACAAGAAAATGAGAAGAAGCATCACTTTCCATCCAAAAAAGAAAGTTATTTTTTTTTGTTTTTCCATTTTTGGAGGTGACAGAGGAATAGCCTGTTGTTTGCTAGGGCAGAGCTAGAAAAAACTCTTCCTTTCTTAGAATGAGGGCAGTGCTTCTCCCACCTTCTGCCTTATTCTACTGCTTTGCACAGAAAAATATGGAGGAGTAGACCACTTTGTAGACCACTCTGAGGTCCTTGGAGGAAGGATGGGATAAGGTGAGGTGGCTGCAGTGGTGGATGCAGGGTGCTGCCTGCATTTATCTGTTGCAGAAGTAGCCAAATCACCTCTCCTCATAGTTAGCCCCAATAGCCTCTCATATGTCTTTCTATGTTTTACAACCTTGTTGATTTATTCTAAAATTTTTTTACCACTCTTCTTCCAAGGAGCTCAGAGTGGTATACAAAGTTCCTCCCCTCCTTTTGTCCTCACAACAACCCTGTGAGGTAGATCAGGCTGAGAGATAATGTCTGGCCCAAGGTCACTCAGTAAGTTTCATGGCTGAGCGAGGATTTGAACCTGGATCTTCCAGGTCTAAGTCCAACTCCCAAACATCATCCTGGCTCTCTTATCCTTTCTGTCATTGTTTATGTTACTCTTAAAGGGCTGTAACCAAATAGGTCATTCTTTTCTAAAGTTACGATTTTTAAGTATAAACCAAAGATTAGATTATATATTCTCATAATCTCAGACCAGTTCAATTTTATTCTATTGTTTCAGCCACTGACTATTGTAAAGATGAAAATCTTTACAATATTGAGAAAATTGAGAAAATGAAAGCTGATATTTTTACCAAGTTTTTGAATACATGAACAAGTTCAAGGTTGCAAAAGTTCAATATTCCAAACAATTGCTTTCCTTGGTGAAAGAGGAACTCTACTGTGCTTTAGCCACATCTCCATATTTACCAAGCTAGGTAATATACAGGTGATTATGTATCTTTAGGAATTTGGGGTAAACTGTACATCTTTCCATAACAGAAATAACAATCTTGCTAATCCTTCCATAATTGCTCATTGCAGGATGAAAGAGAAGTGTTTTAAGAGCCTCTGATTTTTCCAGGGAGATGAGATTGAATCTCTTTCTGCTCACTACAAAATTAAATTCACCTCTAGAATATGTGAACACGCCTATCTGTTCTCAGAATTTTACCAAGCGATTGTGTACAAAAGCAAGCTTGGGGGCGGATTGTGTAAATTCCTATCAATATTCTATTTACCTGCTCTTTTCCAACTATCCTTCCTACTTGTCTTTCCTAGCAATTTGGGACATGCAGTATACACTACTATTCCTTAGGACAGAACAAGATATTTCAGAAGATGGGTCTCCACTGAAGTTACAAAGCAGCAGATTTGAAGTGATGAAGCAAAGAATGCTTGGGTAATTAACTGTTTCCAATCCACAGTTTTTTCCCCCCCAAACATTTCTTTCCTTCAACCAGGGTGGCTGATCCTGATGCAAATAAGTCCACTTGCATTGTGTGTCGGATTGGTTCCTGAGAAGATAGACCGTGAACAGATGCCTGCCACGTTCCCCCATTCCACTCCCAAGGATGGAGCTGGCCTCCTTGTCCCTTCCTCCATGTGGCTCTTTAATCAAAGCTGGGAAATACTTGCTTTGTGTAAAGAGCCTGTGTGGAGTGAAATTGCTGTGTTCCAATCCGCAGAATGCAGCCATCTGGCTCGCTAACTTTTCTCCACCAAGCATTTTTAAAGAGCCTGGTAGGAGCTCTTTAAAAGTTTGCTCTTTGAACAAAGAAGAAAATGAAGAACACTCTGGGAACGATTTATGGCACACTTCACATTTCTTGCTTTGATTCAAGAGTTGGCACGGAAGGAACCAGGTTAGGGGAAGCAGCAGAACTATGTGCTACCTGAGACAACCCAACAGCTTCAACTGGCCCTGCCTTCAACCCATGACGGTGGCAAAGATGCATCTGGAAACTTATCTGGGAGAGGATCTGCAAGAGGTTGCAGAGGAAAAATGATGGTGGATGGTAGAAGAGTTAAATATCCCTCCCATCTACTACATCTCCATTTCAAATTGATATTTCCCCAGCTATTTTGCAGCTTTTTTTATACTTCTCAGATCAATGTGTCTGCGAAAATCCTATTTCCATCCTGCTTTGGATTTTGCATAAGTGTGAAATTTTATTCAATGGCGTTCTTAACACAGTCAAAGAAACTACCTGCCTAAGTAACCTGAGTCAGTACAAATTCCAAACTTGCAGATCACCCTGTGATCAGCCAACTCTGCTGCTGGTGCCATCAACTTGGTCCAACTTAGCCCCCCCCCCCTTCTGCCACCATTTCTGTTCTTCCTACTGTTCACCTATTGTTCTTCTGCTTCCACAGCCGCAGGAAGCTCTTGCTACTTCTTGTCTTACTTGGTCTCACTTCACCCCAAGTGAGCAAACAAATCAACCAAATGAGACACTCAAAAGGTGTGGGTCTGAGCTCTCCTGTTCTCTTCTTCCCACCTGACACCACAGCAGTGCAGCTGCTCACTGTGCCACCTGGGAGTGAGGAAACCAGGCTTCTTCTTGCTATACCTATCCCAATGGTAAGTCTAGCCTGAGAATTATACATTAGTTGTGGGTGGAATGCAGACATTTCAAATTTTGTGTGTGGCGGCCAACTCCATGTGCGCACATACATTCATACCCTTATGGGCCTCCCTTGTGCAGCAAGAGATAATCCAGGCCTTAAAAACAGCTGGACTGGGTTTTGTCCAGTTGATTGGCCACCCTAGTGGAAGAGCTGCTTCAGAAAGACAGCTGAAGACATAAAGTTGGCACTACATAGTTGCATTTCAGTTGGCTAGACATGCTGCCAGAAATGGCGGCCTAAGGGGGAGAAAAAAAAGATATCCTAGAAAATATCAAAATGGGAATTAATACTTGAAGCCCCATTAAGCCTTTGTTGTGCTGTCTGCAGCTGCTACTGAGCAGCTTAATGGGAACCCAGCCAGTGATAGCTGGTCTCCATCTGGAAAAGAGCTGCTAGAGGGCAACGAGGTGACAGAGCACAATACATCTTTCTCCCATGGATTCTGATCACTTGTGAGCTTGGAAGGTTCCAAATTCATCATCTGAATGTGGCTGCATCCCAGGTGTGTCCATAATGAAGCTCTCTCTTGCTTTCCTCTGTAGTCTTCTCCCCTGTGACATCTGCCTTCTAACTTAAAGGTGACATAAATCTGTGACAACAGTGGAGCTGACTAAATTTGCATGTCATGGTGAATGAAGTAAAAATATTGCTGAAAAGTCTAAGGTTTGAAAATCAGTCTGAATCCTGCTGTCTTTGCAGTGTTTGAAAACTGTTTCTAACTTTTGCACTGACATAGCTGATACGAATTGATGACAAGCGTGGCAAACAGGAACCCTGGGTAGAATCCATGTGTTTAACATGGAACTGCTTTGACTTACTCTGTATGCGCAGTTCCACTAATGAATTCAGTGTTTCTCAAATTGTGGGTCAGGACACACTAGGTGGATCACGAGCTGAATTCAGGTGGGTCACCAATCATTTCAATGTTTTATTTTAATTTATTAGACTTGATGCTACCTTGGTATGTGACTGCGTTTGGGGAAAAGAATATATATAGTAGCTTGTTACAGGTCTGTAACAACCTGTACTTTTTAACAAGCTACTATATATATTCTTTTAACAATGACAGTCAATGGGACTTACTCCTGAATAAGTGTGGGTAGAATTGCAACCTAGGATTGTGAAAAATTTTCCTACTTTCCTACTTTTCCCAAATTTTTTTTAGGAAAAATTTCCTAAATTTTCCTACTTTCCTATGTCACTTCCGGTCATGACATAACTTCCGGTGGGTCCTAACAGATTCTCTTTCTAAAAAGTGGGTCCTGGTGCTAAATGTGTGAGAACCATTGCTCTAGTCCTCACATCCCATGTTCAGGTCAGAAAATCTAGGATAACACACTGTTTTCCTGCATGCAAATGTTTTTGCATCCTGTATGCATGTTACAAGCATTTTGAAAAGCACAGCTAGTAAAACACCTGTCTATTGGCTACAGCTACCCTCCTCCACCATGACTTTGGCTAAGGAGAGCCCAGAGAACAGGTTTTCTCACTCCTGGACTAGCCAATGAGAAAAGTAGAACCTAACCTTCAAGGCGCCATAGAAATGGGAGGTTGGCTTGAGAGGTGGCATATTCTGTTTCAGTAAGTTCAGAGTTTTCAGCTTGGGAGATGAACATAGATCTTCAGCCTGCATAAGTGCAGAGACTGTTTTGTTAGACTTGGTTTTGGATTTCTTTTACTTTACCTCTAAGCTCAAGAAACTGAGTTTGCTTTAGTCTTCTCTCTCTTTCCATCTTTAAGAAGCTGTCTGCTATCTTGTTACAATAACAGCTCCGACCTACTGCCGCCCACCCTCCAAAGACAGCTCTCAGCCAAAAGCTGCAAGGGTTTATGTGTGCAAGCACACAGAGAGCTGGTGTAGCTAACCCAGCCAAGGGGTACCACTTCACCTCCAGCAACTGACTTCACTGCTGAGGGATGCCTACATTAATGGGCTTAAAGCTGCAATTCCCGAACTCTCCTGGAGTTCAGGAGCTGCAGTAAGTCCTTGCTGTGGAGGAGGGAATGCAGTGGCACAATCCCTAGGATTGTGCCACTACCAGGGGCACCAGGGACTTTCTTTTACTTACAAGACGAAGCAGCAGCCTCCTGGTGGTGCCAAGAGCCCACAGAAGCAGGGCTCCCGAAGTTGCAGAGAATGTGAAACTAACTGTTGCAACCCACTTCTGGTTTTGCAATCGCAATGGCATAGCAATAACAATGAGGAATAGCAATAGTAAAATATACTCCCAGGTTCAAATAGCCAGTGACTATCGCCCAGAGAGTGAGAGCTTCTGAGATCCAGCTCAGAAGGAAAAGGGCAAAAGGAATAGAAATTCTTCCAAGATTTTTTCCTTCTTATCTAAGCCAAGCAATGAGAAATTGCAAATCTCCATATGTTTAAATAATGCACACATATGAATGAGCACAGAGTGACTTCTTTTCTTTCAGAGAGGTGACTATTTAACCTCTCCAAAGCAAATTTATATTTTAATCAATTCTTCCTCTAGGAGGTCAGTTCCCATGAAAGTGTTCTGCAATAAACTTACTGGTGGAAAGACTGGAAAGATAGCAGATACAATAAATTTTTTATTAATAGCTTTCTGATTCAAAAATTAATTTAGAAAGTTTAGTAACTCAGGTCATATTCAGAACAAGTGCATATAATGCTAATGTTGCAATGCTTACTTTTAACCAGATTGTATCTGACCGAGGTTTTGGAACAACTCTACAGCTCATTACAGCTGTAATTATATATTAAATAAAGTATTTATAGATCTTATAATTATCTGAGTAAAAACAAAATTCCTCCCACTCCTTAACGGTACAAGATCTAAAAATCAAACAAAACTCCTGTTTTGTATTTGAACATTTTGGGGTCCTTCTACTATAAACTCTGTTAAATAAAAAAGAATCTAAAGGACCATTAACTACTGTTTAGCAGAAATCAAAAAATCTCTCCCTCCACATTGAAATTGATACTGCAATAATTTTGGTGAGGCGCCTAGCGCATCACTGCATTTTGCCCTGTCTCTCTGTGCGCACCACAGAGAGGTGCAAAATTGAGCTGCGCCTAGTGGCTACGGCTCTGTGAGGAAGCAGGGCGGCTGGGGAGCTCGGACCTTCATAGCTCCCTCAGTCCAGTGCCAGTATTCCAGACCGCCCCCTTCCCAGTTGTCAGTCTATCTGGTTGCTGTTTATGGGAGCCAGGTAAGTACTTTTTGCTAATTAGTATTTGGCTGGTTATTATTATTATTATTATTATTATTATTATTATTATTATTATTATTATTTTGCCTTTTCCAGACTGGCACTTAGTTTGCCCTTTAATTTTCCTTGCTGTTTTAATTCTAGTTTCCTTGGTCAGTTTAGGCAGGTGACATGTGGGCTGGGTAGACAGGGTAAGTTATTGGCATACATCCTGAGGCCACCAGGGGGGTCAGGGGGTGAGCCAGGACTCCTCAGACTATACTGGTCCAGTCAGTGAGGTTGGCTGGCAACCCCCTGGATGGAACATTCAAAAATCATCACAGGCTTGGCCTCTGGGAATCTGTTCTGGCCAGCTGCCCTGATCCTTCAGAGTTGGCGGTGATAAGCTCACTTGGTCTATGACAGCCATTTTCAATCACTGTGCCATGCCACACTAGTGTGCTGCAAGTGGTCCACAGGTGTGCCACAAGAATTTGGGGGAAGATTATTTATTAGTAGGGTCAGTGGTGATGTGAGCCCCCCCACTGGCAGCATGGTATACTTTGTCAATTGTCAAAAACCTGATGGTGTGCCTTTGACAATTTTGATGCCTTCTCAGTGTGCCACAAGATGAAAAAGGTTGAAAATCGCTGGTCTATGACCAAGCACGGCTTGGAGTCAGGATGTGACACCTCTTATGACCTGGGGGAGGCAGACAGTACTGTTTCCACCAATCTAGTGGCCTGCACACTGGGGTTGCTGAGGTACATTTTTTCCTGCTGCAGGTGTTTGTGTTTAATGTTAACAAAGTGGCCCTTAACCCAAGGCTCTGTCTGGTGCATGTTTTCTGGGGGGTGCACAGGTAATAAATAATGCATTTGTAGGTTTGTAGAAAAAAAGGAAGAAATTGTTTCCCCCACTGCCATAATTTTTAAGAGGTTTATTTTTCAGTTTTCTTCTTTTATAATATTCTTTTTGCAGATTTTATTTAGAGATGTTTTATGTGAAAAGAAATAGTTGAAAGTCTTTTCAGCAGATAAAATGTGCCAGAACTCACTGTAAAATTCAAAGGAAAAACAGCATGGACTTGAAGGACAAACATTTCTTCACTAGTACTCTGTTCTTACTTTAGGTCTCAATGGGAAATGAAATCACAGATGGAACCATGAAGTATGTTTACTCATACCAAGCCTTTGATATGCAAATGACTGTTCAGAGCGAATTAAAAATTCACTGACCAGTAGACACTCTTTTAGAAGACAGAAAGCCATCGCTACCTAAGGGAGAAGGGAGATAAACATTTCTCACAGCAGACACATGGTGAATAACTGAATACTGACTGCTGCTAGAGTGCTTTCCTAAGGGAGTTGTTGTGTTCTCAATGCAACATATTTTCCATGTTTAAATGCACAGGGAAGAAAAGGTTATAGAAGACAGAGGGATATTACCTAAAGGTTTTCTGATAAGCATTAAAAGAGAATCTTTCCTATTCCCATAGTTTTTTTTTTTAAGCCGATTTATTCTCTGGTAGTTAAAGAAAGAATCAGATATTTCCTGCATTCATGTTTTCAAACTGGGCAAAGGGGTACTTTTTCGGTTGATGCTCATATTTAGCAGGAGGAGAGTAACTGTCCTTCTTCACCCCAGCAGAGTGTCTTTGCTTTTCCAGTGGCTGTTTGTAGGTTATGTTTTGCATGTTTTTTTTATATTGTGAGCCCTTTTGGGACAGGAGTGGGGGTATTTCTCAGCAAAGGATGGGAGGGAAGGGGGAGGATCGAGCCCAGGAGGGGGCAGGATCAGCAGCAGCAGTGCATGCTGTATCTTAACCCCCCCCTCCTGGACCTGGTACCTTCACATAGACTGCTAGGATTTGTGCCAGCTAAATAGCTGGTGCAGATCTGACTAGCCCCATATGGTAGGCTGGGGCTTGACATGGAATAAGGGAAAAAAATATTCCCTGAGGTGATGTCCAGTAGCCTCCCAACCTGCACTGGGTACAGTGCAGGCCACTATGGCCTGGCTCTACAAGCACAGGTTAGGATTGAGCTCTTATTTATTTGATTTTCTCTGTAAACCGCTTTGTGAACTTTTTTGTTGTTGTGAAGCGGCATATAAATATTCTTTTCCTAATAATAATTTTGAACTGCCAAATCTTAACGTGATTGTTTACTGGGCAGGAAGTTCTCCGCATCATCTTCCAATTTTTCCTTCCCACCTTCAAATACAGGCAAGTGAGGAGGAAGGAAGGATTCATCACTGCATGCTGCCTGCCAAGCAACAGTGGAGGGCGAGGAAGTGGAAGGCTGCCAAGGTGAGAGGAAAGGTGTTGAAGTGGCCCATGGAGCAGTGGCAAGGCAGATGGGTAAGGGGCTATAGCTGACTCCTGCTCCACAGAATCCATTGCCTCACTGACCACAAAATATTACTTCTGAATCATTTGCTCTTTACTCCCACATAATATAGCATTTTAAATTCCAGTATTTTAAATACCTTTTTTTAAATAAAAGCTCAGCTTTTATTTAAAAAAATTGTTGTGACAATAGCATTTAAATGTTGTAGAATTGTTTTAAATCACAGTACCAGTTTACAGTTATCATCTGCACGCAGAGAAAAGTTCCCTTGGTAGATACAAACGCGCCTTTTCCCTAAATGTGCTATTTGTTCTACCAGTTTTGTGAACCATAATGCAATTCCTTCATCCGCCCTCAGATGTCACATTTGTGGATGTGATAGCCACTAAAACAAATGGAACCACCTGGATCCCTTTTCACATGAGAAGCCATTTGGGTGGCACGACTCCCAAGACAAATGTGGAAGCTTTGCAAAATCCTTGCTTTTTTATTTGTTTGTTTATTTTTTTGCTGGTATGGTTAAAAAGAAATCACCATACTCATGAGGTGAGACACTTGCTCATGAGGTTTCCCAACTTGCAATTGTGTACATAAAAAGATGAGGTAAAAAAAAATGAAACACCCAAAGTACAGAAGTATAAGTTGGGCACACATTTCCAAAAGGATTCTTGCAAGCTTTTTATGTGCTTCATCAGTAGCGATGCACAATAGTGCATCTTCATGGGATTGGGATAACTAATTGTAAAAATTCTGTCTAAGGATTGGATCCAGTCCCTGTCAGTTGAAGGAAATAGCTTCCGGTGCTGTCCTGAAAATATTTGGGAAAGAATTCATGCAGAGCTATAACAGATATTCTTTTCAGTGATTCTCCTTGCACCTGAGGTCAGGTAATTTGGTCCTATAGATTGTTTTTGTTTGAAGTTAGATAGCCATGCAGCCAGATATGGTCTGGGACTGCAACACATGAGGAGGGGATATTTAGCCTTCTCCTCTAGTGCTGTGGGTCTAATGTAAATTGTGTCCACCCCAAAGTTGCTAACAGCGTCCTAAAAAAATAGCCTCCATGGTGCCAATGGGCTTTTCCTTCCTAGGGTTAATATTTGAGGGAAATATTTTCCTGCTTGTCCTGCAGTTCCAGTCTTGCAATTACTATTTAATTTTTTTAAAATGCAGGCAAAACTATGTATTGAACCAGTGTAGTTTGGCTCTAAGTTTCTCATGCATTGCTCTAGCACAGGGGTTCTCAACTGGGATTAAGCATACCACCAGTGGTACACTGGGCGGTGTTGGGTGGTACATGAAACACCAGTCATCTGACAGTGAGACCATGATGGGAGCTTCAGATGGTGGTAGGAGTCTCAGCCCAGTGGGCAGAGCTCCAGCACACTGTTTTCATGTGCGTGAAGAAGATTTCCCATCCACCCTGATCCTCTTATTGCCATTGGAAGCTCCTGTTGCAGTCTCTGGACCTGGAAGTAACTGGTGATGACATCATTACCAGTTACTTCCAGTGGCACTTCTGCAGAGAGCATCAGAGCAAGTGATATGATGGGGGAAGGAAATGGCACACAGTAAATGCAGCCCTTCCATGAATGAAAGACACTTTCTCTTATGCAAAGGGCACAATGGGTTGGATCCCACAGGTTTTTCCTTTGCACTGAGTAGTATGAAGTGAAAAGTTAGGATACTATGAAAGATACTTTGGCATATAAGCCATATTTATATTTAAACATATGCATTTCTGCAATGACTCCCTAATCTAATAATATTATGCTGGCATTGTATATTAATGCTCTGAAAAACTTTTGATTGGAAATTTATTTGGAACTCAGCAGCTTCAAATAACGTTAAGCAACTGTGTATTTCATTTCAACTCTAGTTTGAACTATGGGTTGTTGTTTTTTTTCCAGAAATTAGCCATCCTGAAAGGTAAGTAGCTGTTATAAAATGTCACTGCAATACATTATACATGCATTCAACGCTTAACGATGTACTGCTCACCACAGCATTAAACAGCATTATTGCCAGTTCAACAGACTATAAGCTGTCGACTTGCTTCACCACACAGGCCATTTAAACAATGCATTATATGCCAGGGCACACCTACTACCCACCTCAGAGCGACTCTCACATATGTTAAAAACCAACAACTTACACTAACGGAATTATGAAGACACAATACTACTGGACCCGACCTCAGGCCTACCATGCGTCAGACAAATCCTACCAATCTCCATCATTTGATGGCATTAACTTGAGACCCTACAACAACATCTCCTTACTTCCCCAACTCGCTGTACAGCCTCACCAAACTCCAGTCATAGTTTCTGGCTGGCCATTCTGAGAGCAAGCAGGAGACTTTGCTCTGCAAGAGGTGAAGGGCTGATTGGGCTGATGTCTGTCTGTTCCTTTCCTCTAAGGCAGCAGTTCAACTGTGAGTTGGGACCCACTGGTGGATCATGATCTGATTTTAGTGGGCTGCGAAACCCCAAGCAGAACCTCCAGTGAAAACACTGTGATTGAAAGATCAGATAATTAATTGCCTCAAATCCTGAAGCTATTCCAAAATCAGATAGCTGCTAATTGCCCTGCAAAGAGCTCAGCTCCTGTAGTTTGCAAGCATGTGTAAATATAAGGAGATAAAATGTTTGAGCGTCTTTTTTCTTGTTGTTATTGCAAGTAAATAAATAAAAATTTTATTTCTTCTAGATCTCTTTTTGTAAGTCTTGTAAACCTAGGTGGTTTACAAGTATCGCAACACAGTAACATTTTAAAAAGCAGGTTCTGGTGCTAAAATATTTGGGAACCATTGCTCTAAGGTCTTGCAGATCTGGGTGCTTCATTATGACAAATTGCTGCAAGCACAAGTGCTGCAAAATAAATTAAGTTTCAAATTGTCCGGTGGCCAGACCACTTGGATCTAATATCACACCACCATCTCATGTTTTAAAATATCACTAATATCCCACATGTACATTTCCATTTTACAAACACCTTGACATGACATTCTACTAACAATGAAGACAAACGATATGGGTTGATTCTATAAGTTGCTGTAAACCAGTTCAGATTACTCATTTAACTGACTCTGCTTCCCTTTTCAGTGAGCTGTTCCCACTTCTGTATAATTTGAACTGCCTCTCATATACAGTATGTTAACATAGGATTTAAATTTTGTGTGGGGATTGGTTTTGACAAGGTGAGCAAGGCCAGTCAGATATACCATCTGAACTGACCCCGTGTGTTGGATGAGGTGAAAGGACTGCTTGTGTTGTGAAAAAAAAAGAATGTGTAGTCAAGTGTTACCATCAGAACATGTGTTTTGCTGGTGGTGTGGATCAACCACGCATATTAGACTTGTGGATTTACATGTTTTCACATTCAATAGGTATATACATCAGTAGATACACTCATTGGACAAAGTTGTTAAGCAAGCTATGTTTTGTGGAAGCACTGGGGCATTTTCTTATTACCTCCACAACCCAACCCCCCCCAACACCCCAGCAACATCTCCAATTCGGTCTGGCAGCTTGATCTATTGATGGCCCAAACTTATGGGCTGTTTACAATGTGGAACTTGTGTATCCATATTCCATCAGGGGTGACCACACTGAGACTCGCGAGCCACATGTGGCTCCTTGACATATAATGAGTGGCTCCCAGAGATATGTTGACTTAGCTCCTTTTTTGCATCACAATGGAATAGGTGAATAAGAAATTTTCAAGTGTTATAATTTTTAATCAGGTATACACCAAGAATTCATCGGATTAAAACACAAGATTAATGTTCAAATATATTTTAAAAATTTAAATGCTTCTTAAATATTGCTGCTTTCAAACATCTCTCTTGTATCGCTCAAACATCTGAAGTTTATCGTATGTGGTTCTTACATTAAGTAAGTTTGGCCACCTCTGTTCTGTATTGTATTTTTATTATGTACATACTGGGACCTGGGCATGGGAGGAACTGACTTCCCCTATATATAACAGCTTCCCCTGAGGTCAGTTGAGGCAGTGGCATCACTAGGGTTCACGTCACCCGGTGCAGGAGGACAGAGCGTCACCCCCATGAAGTGGGCGGGGCAACACTCCAGGTGGTGGGCGTGGTGATCTACCATCGCACCGCCCCCACTGGTTTTTTGGCTGTACTTTTTGATAGAATAAAGATATTTCAATGCAGTTAGTTTCATCGCATTCTGCATGAAATTACACATTGATTGATAAATAACATGATGGTATTATTTTTGCAAACTGTGATTTTAGTGTTTTTGGTCACTAGTGGTGTCACCTCTCCTCAGGGTGTCAACTTACTAACACCTTATTGGAGTAGTTCTCAAACTTTTAGCACTGGGACTCACTTTTTAGAATGACAATCTGTCCAGGACCCATCATAAAGCAAATTAAAATAATTATAAATAAATTAAAGTAAAATAAATAAATAAGGAAAAGCCAGCCCTGTTCCACCAAGTGAATTTTCTCTGTAGCCTGCCTGCAATAACACCCCCTCCCCCCAAAAAAAGAATCAGGAAGATTTTCACCCCTATCCAGTACCCAGTTCAATTTAAGTTCTTATATTTCATGTATATCACTATCAGGACTCACCTGGCTTTATAAGTCTGAGAGCCCAATCCTATGCCTGTCTATCCAGAAGTAAGTCTCATTCTAGTCAGTGGGGCTTACTCCCAGGAAAGTGTGGATAGGATTGCAGCTTAAAACAGAAAATTTTTTTCACCTTACCCTGTCAAGCTTCTGTTTCATTCTTTTTATGGGGCTGCCTTCTGGAGCATTTGTTGAGCTCCAGTTGCATCAAATCAGGTCCATTCTGGTGGCCTCACATTTCCCTTTGCCTGACCTGCCCAGGAGCCAAGACATGTTTGCTTACTCACAGGTAAACGTGACCATGTGGCTTAGTTTCGCTTTCCATAGGGTTCAATACATTCACCAGCTTGGAGGGAGGGACCTCCTTCTCGGGTGTTTTTTTTAGGGCTACATTCATTGGATCAGGACCATTCTCATGTTGTTGGATTCCTCTCAGCCTGCCCTTTCAGACGGACTAAGGCACGTTCGCCTACATGCGAGTAAACATGCGATATGGCTCAGTTTCACTTTCCATTGGACTGCATGCATTTTTTGTTTTCTAGTTTTTTGCCAATAACTTTTGATAGAAAGGAGATATTTCACTCTGGTGTTATGCATTGTATTCCACTGGAATTTCCACATCCAATGGTATATAATATGATGGAATTACTCCTAACCACCGCAATTTTAGCATGTCACCCTCCCAGTGCGCGTCACCCCCCCTTGTGCGTCACCTGGTGCAGTCCCCACCCCCGCACCCCCTAGCAATGCCACTGCACTGAAGTCAGTTGTACATGTTCCACTTCTGGCTGAAGCCAGATTGGCAGCAATGAGGGTTAGGGCCTTTTCTGTGACAGTACCTTTACAACAGAATTCCCTCTCAGTTAAGAACCACTGATTGAGTCTCAGTATCCATGAGGGTTCTGTTCCCAGAACCCACGTGGATGCCCAAAATTGCATTAAAGGTAATCTATTTAAAAAAAACAATGTCCCTTTGCTCAGTGATGAAGAAACAGCCTTGCTGACCTTTGTAATGCAGGACAGAGCCATCAGGCACTCAACCAATCATTCTCTCTCCAGACACTTAGAAAGGTTTCACTCCTAGGCAGCAACCCCTCCCTTCACCCTCAGTGTGGAGTAGGGAAAAAATGCAAAGAGGAGGTGATAATCACTTGCATTCTTTCTGGTGCTGGGGGGGGGGCAAAGGAAGGGGTCACTTGCCTTGGAGTGAAACTGTTCTAAGCTCCTGGAGAGAGAATGATTGATGGATTGTCTGCTGCCCTCTCCTACATTAACGAGGCTATTGTTAAATGACTTTTATCCTTTAATTTAAAAAGCTCTTCTCATTGCATTGAGATAAAACTGTGGGTGAAAAATCCATAGATAATTAGGTTATACCTGTGTGTGCCCTCCCTCTTAGCCATCTGGCAAGGGCTGAAAACTTTTCTTTTTTGCGTGGGCTTTTCCTTCTTAGTTTCATTGGTCTGGGGCTTTTTTTTGCCATTCCTGTGTGTGCTTTTAAAGGGTTTGTACATTTTTTTTTTTGTTACTTTGCTGCTGTATTATTTTTATTTTGTCTGGTTGTTGCAGGTACTATTTTAGTGTATTTTATGTAAGTGCCTGGAACATCCCACACATTGGGGTTCTAAGTAAAACTATGGGGAAATTATTACTGTGGGAAAATAAAATTAATTTCTTACTATTGTATGGTTGCAGTTCAGTTCTGAATATTACATATGGGTGTTTTGTAGCAATAATAGGCATCATCCATCATTATTTTCATCATCACATTAATTTCTAATTTTGCTATTTGAACACATGTGAACCCACCCAGAGCCAGAAACGCATGACTTGAAATCCCCAAATAAAAATCTGAACATTTGTTTTTGCATTAAACACAAATGTCTTTTCAGATACAACTCATTAAAAATGCATTCAGCAACCAAACAGCTTGTGTTAAATATTATATTTTTCAGAAACACAGTGGTTTGAGGAAGTAAACTGCATGAAATTTTGACCCACATTAGAGGTCATCCTGATGTTTCTGTAAACATCTGATGGTTATTATGGATGCTATTGGACTGTGCATCATTTTAATTAGAATTAACACTTTCATCTTGGCTATGAATACATGTAAGATCAGCTTTAAAATATTTAACATGTGGGAATACAGTCAAGCTGTCATAGCCAAATTAAGACATTTTACATACATAGCAAGTATTATATAATAAGTAGATTCCAAATAACTAAGTATTCATTGTTAACATTTGGAGTAAAACCCTTCTGTGCACATATTCCCACGTCCTCTGGGAATTTATGCAAACTTTGATCATTATCCCTTTGAAGTAACTCTTCTTTAAAGAGAGACATTTCAAGTGCAGTCTTCAACTCTGTTAGATGTTTTACTGGAAAGGTAGGAGACATTTTGCATAATTTATTCTGCACTTAGGAAGCATATCCTGGTGAAAGCACATCGCAAAGGATAAGTCTCAAATATCCATCTTTATCTCTTTGGGGTGCTTATTCTGTGGGTTACACAGAAATTAGAGATTGAAAGATCATCCTTGTAAGGTCATCATCCTGTCTTCATCACAAAGTTGATTATTTTACAATGTTCACCATTGTTAAAACAAGCATAGAAGATGTTTAATGGATGCCTCTTCTTCCAACATAACCTTGGATGCAATTCCAATTTTCCCTTACATTCCATTGTTGAAATATAAAATCATGTCTTTGAAATTTCCAACATGCACCCATATTGTATGAGTGTTTACTCTGTGTACACAATCATGCTTCACATGGCAACATTCGCTCACACTGAAGTAAAAAGGGCAGGTCTTCCTCGTGCGGCATTCTGCATGCCCAGAAGAGTTTATTAATTAGATCCCACAGAGTTTTGATTTAAAAGAAAAAATCCCAAGAGAATACCTCATCTTCTTATCCAGATGGAAGGTTAGGGATTTTTTTTTTTTAAGTTGGAGCAGTAGCTCAAGATCTTCTTGAGCAGAGTTTACATGATGTCTGCATAGGAAAAGCTGGAATTATTTATTTTTCACATTATTATATACCACCCTTCCTCCAAGGAGCTCATGGTGATAAATCTGAAGCTTGCAATACATGGAGGGGGGGGGGGGCTTGAAATCATATTATCAGCATAATCTTGAACTCTAAGTAAACAACTTTTAGGAGCCTGCATATTTTCTAGCCACCTCACCTAAATCAGACAGAGATTAAGGGCCCAATGCTATTGGGTGCAGCACGATGCTGAGTGTTGTAAGAGTGCTCTAAGGCTGTTTCCTGTTGCCCTTGACACTCAGTGCCAGTGGAGACGTCAGCGCCAGTTGGTGCTGGGTCTCTGCACCAAGATGACGTATCACTGGAATGGTCAGTGGTAAGTTTCCCTGCCAATCGGCAGAGAGGCTTTTCAGGGTGGGGGGAAGGTGGGGGTGGGTGGAACTGGGCAGAGGGTGGGTGAATGGAGGGGACAGTCAGGCCCAGGAGGGGGCAGGAACATAAGCCTCCTCATATGCCCCTCCTGTGCCCAGAAGCTCAACACAGGCCTCCTTGGTTCTATGCTTGCTAAATAGCAGGCACAGATCCAAAGAGACCCATTGCCAACTGTGGGGCTTGAAATGGGGTAAGGGAGACTCTAACGGCTGCCCCAGCCTCGTAGTATACCATGGTGGCTATTTGGGTGGCACTGGGGCAGCTTAGGATTGGGCTGCCCATGAAGTAGAAGTAAAAAAATTACACACTTATCCTTGTTTGCATTACCAAGTGAACCAATTTCCTATTAATAAATTTATTTTTGGTAAGTGCAAGTCACTTGTCTTTAGTCTTAAGGCATTCTTGCCTATTATGTGACTGACACATTCTAGTCTTTAAAGCTACAGAAAAAGGAAATAATTTTACATGTGAAGGTTACAATGTGAAACCTTTAATGATAATAAATGAGATTTAGATCAATGTGCCCAGAGTACAGAGCAGTGCTTACTGAAGTGGAGATAGGTCCTAGTTGTCATTGTTTGTTATTTTAGTGAGAATTAACCTGGACATAGCATACCTAGCAAGGCCTGCTGATCCTGTATTATGAATCAGGGTGTTGTAGAAATGATTGACAGCACGATCCTATCCATGTCTACTCAGAAGTGATTTGCACTGCGTTCACGTGAAAAGTACAAACAAAAAGTCTTGCTGGTTTCCTCAGGTAAGTAGCAGCGCTGTGCTGACCAGGCACTGAAAAAAACTTAAAAAAAACAAACTCATGGCCCCCAAAATTTCCAGATTTCAGAACAGTCCTGATAACAGATAAACCAAGATTAAGAGGGCCTAACTAGAAACTCAAATTCATGAAATGAAATAAACTTCTATACAAATAAACCTGAGCCTATAACTTCATTTTTGTCCTTGACTCCAAACCAGAATAGAAAACTTAAACACAAAAAGTAGTTAACTGGTTAACTTAAACTTAAATACAAAAAGTTCTTCTATACCAGTAGTTAACTGGGGCAGAAACAGAGGCCTCCTCAAGATAAGGGAATGTTTGTTCCCTTACCTCGGAGCCCCATTGTGGCTGCACCTGTGCTGGAAAGTTGGATAGGATTGGGCTCTAAAGTACTAAAGTATTTTGTTTGTAAGAACTTTTAAAGGAAAAAAAGATCACACACGAACATTTATTATTATTATTATTATTATCATCAACAACAACAACTTTATTTTTACCCCGCCTTTCTCCCCGAAGGGACTCAAGGCAGCTTACAACAGGTTAAAACAGATTAAAAACATAATTTAAAACAAATAAAAACATATTAACACATATCATAAAAACAGCAGTCAGATAAAAAAAATAGGTAAAAAGAGCATAGAGCAGCAGCAAATCATAAAAGAATCAGGCCTGTAAAAAATATTAAAAGATGTTAAAAAGGCCGAGAACTCAGAAGGCTTGTTTAAATAGAAGGGTCTTCAGGCCTCGCCGAAAGGTCTCAAGAGAGGGAGCCATTCTTAAGTCAGGGAGAAGGGAGTTCCATAGCGTTGGTGCCACTACTGAGAAGGCCCTATTTCTTGCCGCCACCCCACGTACTTCTCTAGGTGGCAGAACTTGTAAAAAGGCCTTCTCTGATGACCTAAGAGGAGGAGCCGGATTGTATGGGAGTAGGCGATCTCTAAGATACCCTGGCCCAGAGCAGTATAGGGCTTTAAAGGTCAAAACCAGCACCTTGAATTGGGCCCGGAAATGAATGTGCAGCCAATGTAGCCCCCGGAGAAGCGGGCTGACAGAGTCAAACTGCCTAGCTCCAGTGACCACACGGGCCACCGCATTCTGCACTAGTTGCAGTTTCCAAACTGTCTTCAAGTGCAGCCCCACATAGACCGCGTTACAGTAATTTAACCTCGATGTCACCGAGGCATGGATCACCGTGGCCAGGTCTGCACAATCCAAGTATGGCTGCAGCTGGTGCACCAACCGAAGCTGAGTGAAGGTCCCCCTAGCCACAGCCGCTACCTGGGAATCCAGGAGCAGCTGTGAGTCCAGGTGGACCCCCAAGCTGCGGACCTGCTCCTTCAGAGGGAGTGCAACCCCATTCAGCGCAAGCTGATAGTCCAGCACCTGCATAGAGGATTTCCGAAACAGGAAAGCCTCTGTCTTATCTGGATTTAATTTCAGCTTGTTATCCCCCATCCAGATCCTCACTGTCTCCAGATAGTACGCCAGGCCCTCAACCGCCACCCTGGAGTCTGGAGAAAAAGAGAGATAGAGCTGGGTGTCATCGGCATATTGATGGCACCCCATTCCAAACCCCCGGTGACCTCTCCCAGCAGTTTCATGTAGATGTTAAATAGCATGGGGGACAGAATTGAACCCCGTGGCACCCCGCACCTCAAGGGCCAGCACCACCATCTGGGACCGATCCTCCAAGTAGGAGCAGAACCACCACAAAACAGTGCCTCCAACTCCCAACTCAACCAATCAGCCCAGAAGGATACCATGGTCGATGGTATTGAAAGCCGTTGAGAGGTCCAGCAGGACCAACAGGGACACACTCCCCCTGTCCAGTCCCCGGCGTTGGTCATCCACCAAGGCGACCAAGGAGGTTTCCGACTCAAAGCCCGGCCTGAAGCCAGATTGAAAAGGATCCAGATAATCCGCTTCATCCAAGACCCTCTGGAGTTGGGACGCCACCACCCGCTCAATTAGCTTGCCCAGAAACGGGATGTTGGAGACTGGCCGGTAGTTATCTAACACAGTGGAATCCAGGGAAGGCTTCTTCAGGAGGGGGCGAACCACTGCCCATTTCAAAGCGAGTGGTAATGTCCCCTCCATCAAGGAAGAGTTGACCACCCTCCCCGTCCACTCAGCCAGTCCACCCTGGGCAGCTCTTATCAGCCAAGCTGGGCAAGGGTCAAGCAGGCAGGCTGATGGCCTCACACTCCAAAGGAGTCTGTCCACATCCTCAGGCTGTACAAGCTGAAAAGAATCCCACAACACTGGACAAGCAGTTGCCAAGGGGACATCGTCAGACATAGTCAATGTGGCATCCAAGTTGTGACGAATACGATCAATTTTATCTGCAAAATGTTGCGCAAACACATCACAGCAGCTGACCATGTAAAAAAATTTAATATTTTTTCCTCTCAAATTGCTATCTTTGGTTTGGATCCCAATTTAAATTTCTGCTCATGATAACTACTTCTGTTCTCTGTAGGAAGCAGTAAGCTAGGATTCAAGCCAATGCATTTATTTTATGCTACAAGCAAGAGTGTGATGTTATCCTACAAGAAATAAATTTAAACAAGTTCAATACTAATTCAAAGTGCCTGAACTAGATCCTGACCCATGTTTCTGTCTGAGCTGGAAAAGTGAAAAGTTTTGATGAATGGGAATAGTGATGTTTAAAAGTTTGATTCCCTGTCATCACATAGGTGATGGTGTTGTTATAGGAAACTTACAGACTTTGTGCATATGTGATGTCATTAAAAAATTATACCATTTTTGGCCCAAAAAATGTTTGCTATAAAAATAGTTCAAGTGATTATGAGAGATGGAGTCCTTTGCACATCATAGTTAATATTGTTAAATGAGCCAAGGCAATATCTGAGAAGGGAAAAAGAAATTGTTAGTGAGAAATTTGTAGGTAAATGCAAAAAAAATTACCCCAAACTTGAAAAGTCTTGAAACCATCATTTCTATTTTGTCTGCACTTTTCAAAGTTTCCTTTTATGCTCTTCTCCTTCCACTAAAAATTCACAAATAAGCATTCAGTTTCCTTACTCCATAGGAAGGAAACTGTGGATGCAAGCCACAGTGCTTCTGTCATTCCTGAAAAAAAAACCCATGCTAATATACATATATTTTTTCAAGCACTTTAATGTGCTTTCTGCATGTACATGGCCGGTGCAAAAATATGTTGCTGACTGCACATTTAAATACATCTGTTTTCACAAACATGGAAAGCATAGAATTTGTAGACATGTTTGTAACTTATAAAAAATTATTTTCAGAGCAAGGGAGCAGGAAGTGTCCAGAACTATACATTTTTTCTAACCAAAGTATATGCAGTTAAAGAAAGAACAATGATCAGTGTTGGGAAAACCCAGAGGGGCTTGACTCGAGTAGAGTCACTGAGTCACCACCCCCCACAACTTGACCTGAAAAAAGTCCTAATGGGGGCACTTTCCAAGTCTTTGAATCACCCTTTAGTGACTCTAGCCGATGAGTCACACACCCCCTTTAAAGAGCCCACTGAGGGAAAAATGGGGCTGCTGCAGGTTAGTGTGTGTGTTGGAGTTCTCTTTACTCACTCCCCTGCTGCCCCTGCCCATATGTAAACAGAGCGGAAGGGGGTAAGAGGGACTGCAAGAGAGTGGGAACAGAAGCGGTGAGAGGAGGGTCACACACAGCAGCTGCGAGGCTTACCAGGGCAACCTGATCCCTGCAGCTCTACTCAGACGTAGTCCCACTTCAACCAGTCATTCAATGGGGCTTGCTCCCCCAAATCACAACAGAGCCAAGAAACCACAAGGTTGGAAAACTGAATTGGGCAAAAGAGTTTTCTCCTGCTTCCCTGGGCTTCTGCAGACCACTGTAAGGCAAGAACCTCCTTGGGCTCTGCCTCTTGCTCTCCCTCAGCCAATAAAAATATTAGAATGCCCATAGTTTGTCCAATGATCATTGGTTCCTTCCTTCCTAACAGAGATGGGGAAAAAGAGCTCACTCCCCCCCTTCCGTCTAATTCATTAATCCTTCATTACCTCCCGGCTGGAACTCCCTGATGCTTGCTGGTCAGAATGATGGCCTCATGAGGTTTTTCATGCTGCGGAAACCGTAAGCAAGCACCCCAAGACACAGGCAGACTTGAGTCAACATGCATGGGGACAAGTGCCAAGTCAGGAGGGCCCTGACTCGAGTCTTTTTCAGAGTCTTCCATGGGTGCAACTCATGAGCAGCCGAGTCACTGAAAAACATGCATTTTCGCAACTCACATCTGAGTCACTTGACTTGAGTTCCCAACATTGGCAATGATTTTATGGAAATATAAAGTGAAGGACATTACATTGTTGTATCCCAGGAAATCCCAGGAAAAATACACATATAGAAATATTTTCAACAGATGTAGCTGATTTGCCTAAAACAAATACTTCTTAGTACTTAATATTTTGTTAAACTGTAAAAGAGTTAAAGTACTTCTAAAAAATCATATGTCAAAAATTGAATCCAGCATGGCAAAAACAACAAGATCCATTCATTAACACTTAAAGATGCTAACCTAAGAACATTCAGTTATACTGATGAAATCTGCAGCTATGCTGCACAATCTAGTGTTTGAACATGGTAAGGAAGGACAATAAGAGCCTAATCCTGAGCTCAGTGCTCTGGCTTTCTGCCAGAGCGCACTGCTGCAAATGTGCCGTAAGACATGCCTGCGAGTTTTACTGCTGGGCCAGTGCCCGTCCTCCACTGTTTGGAGGTCTCACAGACTGCCGAGCTGTGGCACAGTAAGCGGGGGCGGGGAGGGGGGCGGGGAGGAGGTGTTCCAGGAAGGGGGGAGGCAGGTGGAGAACGAAGAGAGGGCGGGGAGGTACTTAATTATATAGTACTTGATTATATTACTAGGGCTCAGTGCCCTACAGGAACGCATTTACCTTATCGCTGCCCTTTTGGTCAATGGTAAACTGAGTGGCCCCATTGTAGGACTGCTTCCCTTACCCGGGAGGAGGGGATAGAAGTCCCCTTCTCCCAAGGTGCCACCCGCGGTAGCCCAAGGCGCACAGGATCCGGCGGCAGCCATTTTCAGTGCAGCCAAAGCTGCGCGCCCCAGGCAGCTCAGAATTGGGCTGTAAGTTATATTAAATGTGGGAAACTTGGGTATGATAACATTGAGTCAAATGCAAAAAGAATCCAAAAACCCTGGTAATAAGTTTCTCTTAGAGATTGTTTGGTAAGCTACCATGTTGAACTTGGTAGAACATGGACTACTGAGATACAAATAGTATCTGATTATTTTCAGAAATTATTTCAGACATTTTCTGACGTTATCAGACACATCTGATTCAAAACATTTTAACTTACTCTTTTTCTAAGCACTGAAATATTCTCATTAACTTTCAAATATGTACGCATTTTCTTGAAACCATGAAATGAAATATAAAGCCATAACAGCAAGTGATTTGGAAAACAGGACTGTACTTTATAAACCACTACTTAACACTAAATATTGATTTTTTTAAAATCAGTGCGCCATAAAAACAACCTTTAGCAAATAATAACTCAATTAATCAAAAACAGAACTTAGAGAAAACTGGTACACTAGGCAGTTATGATTATGTTGACTTTTATAGGTAATATGGATTTCTGTAGCTGATCGTTAACTTTTTGAGAATAGCTGCCAAACAGCACTCTTTCAAGTTAATTGGAGGTCCAAAAACGTAAAGGGACAAATTTAATATACATCAATGTCTGGGCAAACACAACTGCCCTGAGCGTCCCTGTGCCAGGATAGGCTTGAAACAAACATGGCACCATGGTGGAACAGAAAGTTCCGCTCATGGGGGAGGGCTTTTTCTGAACCCCGGATCTGGCGTGTGGGCTGGGGTTTGGAGAGCCCTGCACTAGATTGTAGTAAACTTCCCTCCAGCATCTGTTTCTTGGGGTTCCTTCCAATGTTAATTTTTATGATGCAGATGTGCAGTAGACTGACTGGCTTCTGAATAATGTCAGGTTCAAGATCGCATTTGAGACTTGTCTTGTAACTGGCAACTAAATGACAACTCAGATAAGATGCTGCTGTTTGGGTTCAGGAGAAAAGAGATGGTTCCCAGAAAGATGTTCTCTTTCACCTGGGTAACCTAGCCTGATATCTGCTGCTGCTCCACTGCATATTTTTTTTCATGACTTTACACAGAATTTTCAGCCTCTGTATAGCATGGCAATTGATTACTTATATACAGTGCTGACAAGTACCGTATTTTTCGCTCCATAAGACGCACCTGACCATAAGACGCACCTAGTTTTTAGAGGAGAAAAACAAGGAAAAAAATATTCTGAACCAAATAGTGTAATAAAATATTTAATAAACTATAACAGAATAACATTTGAACCATGTAAAGTGAACAGCAGTCAACAGTGGCATTAAGAACCATTATCACTGTCATTAACAAATGGAGAGACTTAAAGGTTTGAGCACTCTAGTTTTCTGGAAACACCAAGAACTCATCATCGCTAGAGTCAGAATTTATGAAGCTCACAAAAGCAGGTGCACACAAATAGGGGATCACATTATCTTTCTGCTACAATGGTGTTCTGCCAAATTCCAATCCAATGGGCCTCGTGCCCGCTTAAGGTTGATCAGTCCCCCTTGTGCAACTCACCAGTGCAGCAAGCAAAAATGAGTCCAGTTCCAGTCCACAGATGCCAAGTAAATCAGTCCCATCATTCAGAGTTACCAAATCAGAGTCCAGAGCCAATAAGCCAAATTACAGTCCAAGGTCAGGTTCCAGGTAGGTCAGTCAAATCCATCAGGGTATCCAAGTCCAGTCATAATCCACAGTCAGATTCCAAATTCAATAAACCCAGTCAGTCTCCTCCCCTACTTCCAACCTGCACTCCTTCAAAACCCACAAACCCTTTCTGCCTCTGGTACTCCTTATATCCCTGAGGGCCCTATTGCCTTCCAGTGGCTACAGCTGTGCAGCACACTCTGCTGGATGCCCAGGCCTTACCCTTAAAGGGGCCACTGCTGACACCACATCTACCTCCTCACCAGATCTTCCTGGATTCCAATACAAGGGGGGGGGGGAGCAGATCTCTATACTGACCAGTGCAAAAACAGGGTAAAGGTGTGGGGGAGGTAAGATCTTTGTATAGGCATCACAGCAAGACCAGTGCAAAACCCCTTGCACACAGAACCAACAGATGGAAGTGGGGGGGGGGGGTGCAGATCTCCATACATACCAGTGCAAAAGCAGGGGAAAAGTGTGGGGGAGGTAAGATCTCTGTATAGGCATCACAGCAAGATCATTGCAAAACCCCTTGCACACAGAACCAACAGATGGAAGTGGGGGGGGGGTGCAGATCTCCATACATACCAGTGCAAAAGCAGGGGAAAAGTGTGGGGCAGGTAAGATCTCTGTATAGACATCACAGCAAGACCATTGCAAAACCCCTTGCACACAGAACCAACAGATGGAAGTGGGGGGGGCGCAGATCTCCATACATAGCAGTGCAAAAGCAGGGGAAAAGTGTGGGGCAGGTAAGATCTCTGTATAGGCATCACAGCAAGACCATTGCAAAACCCCTTGCACACAGAACCAACAGATGGAAGTGGGGGGGGGGTGCAGATCTCCATACATACCAGTGCAAAAGCAGGGGAAAGGTAAGTCAGCCCCAGTAGAGCCAATGGGGCTCACTCCCAGGGATGAGTGGACAGGAGAAAAGCCTGCCAGCGCCTCCTCTCCCAGGGAGGAGCCCGTCTCAGTCCCTGGGCTCCCTGGACTCACTCCCTAGGCTCGCTCCCTGGGCTCACAAGCCTGCCAGGGGCTCACTCCTAGGGATGCGTGGACAGGAGAGAAGCCCACAATTGACTCATTTCGCCTGGAGATGGACTGGTAGCTCGAGGATCGACTTAATGAGCACCCCTGCTCTAGGGGCTTGCTCAGCAAGACTGCCATCCCACCCACGCTTTCCTGGGAGTGAGCCCCAGTGACTCTGAGACTTACTTCTGAGTAGACATGTGGGCTTTCTCAGCGAGCCTGCCATCCCCCCCTTTCCTGGGAGTGAGTCCCAGTGACTCTGAGACTTACTTCTGAGTAGACACATGGGCTTTCGCAGCGAGCCTGCCATCCCACCCACCCACCCCCCCCCCCGCTTTCCTGGGAGTGAACCCCAGTGACTCTGAGACTTACTTCTGAGTAGACACGCGGGCTTGCTCAGCAAGACTGCCACCCCACCCATGCTTTCCTGGGAAGCGGAGCCGAGCAGAGCGGGCAGGGGGCGGGGCCAGGGGCGGAGGTTTTTTTTTTTTTTTTTTTTGCAGTATTCACTCCATAAGATGCACACACTTTCCCCCCCACTTTTTTGGGGGGGGGAAGTGCGTCTTATAGAGCGAAAAATATGGTAAATCAGAAGGTTTGAGCTGTTCGCTGAGCGTGTTCATTTTATAAAACAGTCTGTGAAAAAAGTGCTACAGTTAATCCTGCAACTGCCATCAGAATCATTCACACATGTAAGGCCCACACATGTACTTCATTTAAAAGATATAGCAAATATAGCACCAAGCTAAGGGTTCATTCAAAGACGAACAGATGTATGAAAATGTAATTCACCTTTAAGAATAATTTATAAAACCACTTATCCCTACAGCAAGCCAAACTGAGGAAGCACTAAAACAGTCATCTTATAAAATGATCTGGTTAAACACTAATTATTCACCCCCTGAGCAACTAAATAAAAATACTTGTTTAAATTATTTTAGTTACTCCTACAGTTCATTATACTTCTGCACAGGTACTTGTTCAACAGCAGGCTATGTACTCATACTGAATATACACAGTCAGAAAGTATGAGAGAAAATAAATAAACTCTCTGTTTCTGTCTCTCTTCATAATTACACAAGCTGGTCCATGATCCAGCTTGGATCAAATACTGGATCAGAATGATGACATGTTCAAAGAGGGCGTGCCTCTCATTTTGTTTTTATTTAGAGCAGGGGTCTCCAAACCCCGACCCAGGGGCCAGGTGCGGCCTGCAGTGAGCCTCTATCCAGCCTGTGGCCAACCTCTTGTCCCCTCAAAGCCTCTGGCTCACTTGACCGAACATGATTGGAGCTGTGCTCTGGTTGCATCTGGAGCGTGTTCTAAGGGCCAGAGAGACTGAATGAATGAGCCCATTCCTTCATTTATTCACTCATCTAAGTTCCATCTCTGATTTATTTATATAAATTTTATATTTACATTTTTTTCTGGCCCTCTATACCGTGCCAGATATTTGATGTGGCCTTCTGGCCAAAATGTTTGGAGACCCCTGATTTAGAGTTTGGGAATTGAGAGAATGGGAATACAGAGAGATCTGACTTGAATGTCCACATGTCCATATGCCAAGTACCAGAAATTGTTTCCTTTTTGCATTTTCTGAGCTGTACAAAGCACTGGGAATCAAATGGTACTAGATTGTTTGAACAGATTTAATGCTGTTCACAGGACAAATTACAATATTTTGGCTTTCTGGAAGTGTGGTGAAAGCATGGTCTATCACATGTTGTCACTCTTCAGGCAATTTAATTCTACTTGAACCCTTGGCATGCTGACTGGATGAAAAAGCCCCAAGCTAGATATAGTGGACTGAGGGCGCAATCCTAACCCCTTATGTCAGTACTTTCCAGCACTGGCATAGCGGTGCCAATGGGACGTGTGCTGTATCCTGCAGTTGGGTGTCACTCATGGAGGCCTCCTCAAAGTAAGGGAATGTTTGTTTCCTTACCTCAGAGCTGCATTGCCCTTATGTCAGTGCTGGAAAACACTGACATAAGGGGTTAGAATTGCGCCCAAAATCCACTAGATCAGCAACATAACTTTCCAGTCAACAACAACAACAACAAAATAAACTCCTGTCATCCACTACATTCAACAATAATCCTCCATCTGAAAGAAATTACATTTCACTATTTTAATCCATCAAGGGAAGTTATCCACTAGAACAGGGGTGCCCAAACCCCGGCCCTGGGGCCACTTGCGGCCCTCGAGGCCTTTCAATGCGGCCCTCAGGGAGCCCCCAGTCTCCAATGAGCTTCTGGCCCTCTGAAGATTTGTTGGAGCCCGCTCTGGCCCGAAGCAACTGATCTCAGTGTGAGGGTGACTGTTTGACCTCTCATGTGAGCTATGGGATGAAGGCTACCTACACTGCTTGCTGTTTCACCTCTGTGATGCAGTAGCGGCAGCAAAGGAAAGGCCAGCCTTGCTTTGTGCAAGGCCTTTTATAGGCCTTGAGTTATTGCAAGACCGTCATTCATTCATATAAGTTCCATCTCAAAAATATTCATTTATGCAAATTTATTCAAATTTGAAATGTAAATTAATTCTTTTTTCCCCTGGCCCCTGACACAGTGTCAGAGAGCTGATGTGGCCCTCCTGCCAAAAACTTTGGACACCCCTGCACTAGAAGTAAAAATAAATTCCATTTTGCACCATTATCAAGCAGCATCATTGATTTCAACCAGCACAGAAATGAACTAAGGCTGCTATCCTATACACATTTGCTGGGGAGTAAATTCCATTGAATTCAATGGGACTTACTTCTGAATAACCATGCATAATAGAATTGTATATTCATATTGTATACAATACACAGTTCTCCAGTCTTTTTTACATACTATTGCAAATATAGGAATAATTCTATAAAGTTTCACAGTGAAAAAGATATTTTATGTGCAAACACAGTAACAACTATTACCAGACAAATATACAGCACTGACTTTCTTCCAGCAAATGCCTGAGGTGCACAGTCTACCTGTTTCCTAGTTTTTCAACTGAAATTATTGGAATTCTTTTCTAGCAAATAAATATTCCTCCCAACTTACACAACATACATTATTGCAAAGAACTAGTGCAGGCTTTATATATTACATTGTGTCTCACTTATGTATTATTTCCAAATTCTGTGGGCACACAGCAGTCAATCTTTCTTTTCCATTGAATTCAGCACATATATTGCACTCCTAATCACATGGTATTAATGCAGCATCTTAAATTCCTTATTTCCTGAATAAAACACTCTGCTTTACCTGTGATTTTCTTACAAGCCAACAAACTTCTTCCCCCCAAACATATGCTTTGCACATTCTCTGTCACACACAATCCTAAACTGAATATATCCGGAG